>NW_027411866.1:20192695-20316840 GCF_047663935.1 Musca autumnalis | reverse complement strand
CATCCAAGTCTCAAGAAAAACAAGTGTAAGCTTTGTCAAACCCATTACATGTCCATATGGGAGCAAATATCTCATGACCCATTACATCTACAGTCTTCCTTCTTACGTTGTTTGCTAAGCTATCCTTGACACACCATCCATGCAATTTAGATGACGATATCGAATTCCGTTTGAAAGATAGACGCAGAAGCATCAAAGTCTCAAGAAACACAAGTGTAAGCTTTGTCAAACCCATTACATGTACATATGGGAGCAAATATCTCATGACCCATAGCATCTTACAGTCTTCTTTCTTAGGTTGTTTGTTAAGCTATCCTTGACCCTTGACACACCATCCATGCAATTTAGATGACGATATCGAATTCCGTTTGAAAGATAGACGCAGAAGCATCCAAGTCTCAAGAAACACAAGTGTAAGCTTTGTCAAACCCATTACATGTCCATATGAGAGCATATATCTCATGACCCATAGCATCTACAGTCTTCCTTCTTACGTTGTTCGTTAAGCTATCCTTGACACACCATCCATGTAATTTAGATGATGATATCGAATTCCGTTTGAAAGATAGACGCAGAAGCATCAAAGCCTCAAGAAACACAAGTGAAAGCTTTGTCAAACCCATTACATGTCCATATGAGAGCATATATCTCATGACCCATAGCATCTACAACCTTCTTTCTTACGCTGTTTGTTAAGCTATCCTTGACACACCATACATGCAATTTAGATGACGATATCGAATTCCGTTTGAAAGATAGACGCAGAAGCATCAAAGTCTCAAGAAATACAAGGGTAAGCTTTGTCAAACCCATTACATGTACATATGGGAGCAAATATCTCATGACCCATAGCATCTACAACCTTCTTTCTTACGCTGTTTGTTAAGCTATCCTTGACACACCATCCATGCAATTTAGATGACGATATCGAATTCCGTTTGAAAGATAGACGCAGAAGCATCAAAGTCTCAAGAAATACAAGGGTAAGCTTTGTCAAACCCATTACATATCCATATGAGAGCATATATCTCATGACCCATAGCATCTACAACCTTCTTTCTTACGCTGTTTGTTAAGCTATCCTTGACACACCATCCATGCAATTTAGATGACGATATCGAATTCCGTTTGAAAGATAGACGCAGAAGCATCAAAGTCTCAAGAAACACAAGTGTAAGCTTTGTCAAACCCATTACATGTCCATATGAGAGCATATATCTCATGACCCATAGCATCTACAACCTTCTTTCTTACGCTGTTTGTTAAGCTATCCTTGACACACCATCCATGCAATTTAGATGACGATATCGAATTCCGTTTGAAAGATAGACGCAGAAGCATCCACGTCTCAAGAAAAACAAGTGTAAGCTTTGTCAAACCCATTACATATCCATATGAGAGCATATATCTCATGACCCATAGCATCTACAATCTTCCCTCTTACGTTGTTTGTTAAGCTATCCTTGACACACCATCCATGCAATTTAGATGACGATATCGAATTCCGTTTGAAAGATAGACGCAGAAGCATCAAAGTCTCAAGAAACACAAGTGTAAGCTTTGTCAAACCCATTACATGTCCATATGAGAGCATATATCTCATGACCCATAGCATCTACAACCTTCTTTCTTACGCTGTTTGTTAAGCTATCCTTGACACACCATCCATGCAATTTAGATGACGATATCGAATTCCGTTTGAAAGATAGACGCAGAAGCATCAAAGTCTCAAGAAATAAAAGGGTAAGCTTTGTCAAACCCATTACATGTCCATATGGGAGCAAATATCTCATGACCCATTACATCTACAGTCTTCCTTCTTACGTTGTTTGCTAAGCTATCCTTGACACACAATCCATGCAATTTAGATGACGATATCGAATTCCGTTTGAAAGATAGACGCAGAAGCATCAAAGTCTCAAGAAATACAAGGGTAAGCTTTGTCAAACCCATTACATGTCCATATGGGAGCAAATATCTCATGACCCATTACATCTACAGTCTTCCTTCTTACGTTGTTTGTTAAGCTATCCTTGACACACCATCCATGCAATTTAGATGACGATATCGAATTCCGTTTGAAAGATAGACGCAGAAGCATCAAAGTCTCAAGAAACACAAGTGTAAGCTTTGTCAAACCCATTACATGTACATATGGGAGCAAATATCTCATGACCCATTACATCTACAGTCTTCCTTCTCACGTTGTTTGTTAAGCTATCCTTGACACACCATCCATGCAATTTAGATGACGATATCGAATTCCGTTTGAAAGATAGACGCAGAAGCGTCAAAGTCTCAAGAAACACAAGTGTAAGCTTTGTCAAACCCATTACATGTCCATATGGGAGCATATATCTCATGACCCATAGCATCTACAATCTTCCCTCTTACGTTGTTTGTTAAGCTATCCTTGACACACCATCCATGCAATTTAGATGACGATATCGAATTCCGTTTGAAAGATAGACGCAGAAGCATCAAAGTCTCAAGAAACACAAGTGTAAGCTTTGTCAAACCCATTACATGTACATATGAGAGCATATATCTCATGACCCATAGCATCTACAATCTTCCCTCTTACGTTGTTTGTTAAGCTATCCTTGACACACCATCCATGCAATTTAGATGACGATATCGAATTCCGTTTGAAAGATAGACGCAGAAGCATCAAAGTCTCAAGAAACACAAGTGTAAGCTTTGTCAAACCCATTACATGTACATATGGGAGCAAATATCTCATGACCCATAGCATCTACAACCTTCTTTCTTACGCTGTTTGTTAAGCTATCCTTGACACACCATCCATGCAATTTAGATGACGATATCGAATTCCGTTTGAAAGATAGACGCAGAAGCATCAAAGTCTCAAGAAACACAAGTGTAAGCTTTGTCAAACCCATTACATGTCCATATGAGAGCATATATCTCAGGACCCATAGCATCTACAATCTTCCCTCTTACGTTGTTTGTTAAGCTATCCTTGACACACCATCCATGCAATTTAGATGATAATATCGAATTCCGTTTGAAAGATAGACGCAGAGGCATCCACGTCTCAAGAAATACAAGGGTAAGCTTTGTCAAACCCATTACATGTCCATATGGGAGCAAATATCTCATGACCCATTACATCTACAGTCTTCCTTCTTACGTTGTTTGTTAAGCTATCCTTGACACACCATCCATGCAATTTAGATGACGATATCGAATTCCGTTTGAAAGATAGACGCAGAAGCATCAAAGTCTCAAGAAACACAAGTGTAAGCTTTGTCAAACCCATTACATGTACATATGGGAGCAAATATCTCATGACCCATAACATCTACAATCTTCCCTCTTACGTTGTTTGTTAAGCTATCCTTGATACACCATCCATGCAATTTAGATGACGATATCGAATTCCGTTTGAAAGATAGACGCAGAAGCATCAAAGTCTCAAGAAACACAAGTGTAAGCTTTGTCAAACCCATTACATGTCCATATGAGAGCATATATCTCATGACCCATAGCATCTACAACCTTCTTTCTTACGCTGTTTGTTAAGCTATCCTTGACACACAATCCATGCAATTTAGATGACGATATCGAATTCCGTTTGAAAGATAGACGCAGAAGCATCAAAGTCTCAAGAAATACAAGGGTAAGCTTTGTCAAACCCATTACATGTACATATGGGAGCAAATATCTCATGACCCATAGCATCTACAGTCTTCTTTCTTAGGTTGTTTGTTAAGCTATCCTTGACACACCATCCATGCAATTTAGATGACGATATCGAATTCCGTTTGAAAGATATACGCAGAAGCATCAAAGTCTCAAGAAACACAAGTGTAAGCTTTGTCAAACCCATTACATGTACATATGGGAGCAAATATCTCATGACCCATAGCATCTACAACCTTCTTTCTTACGCTGTTTGTTAAGCTATCCTTGACACACCATCCATGCAATTTAGATGACGATATCGAATTCCGTTTGAAAGATAGACGCAGAAGCATCAAAGTCTCAAGAAACACAAGTGTAAGCTTTGTCAAACCCATTACATGTCAATATGGGAGCAAATATCTCATGACCCATAGCATCTACAATCTTCCCTCTTACGTTGTTTGTTAAGCTATCCTTGACACACCATCCATGCAATTTAGATGACGATATCGAATTCCGTTTGAAAGATAGACGCAGAAGCATCAAAGTCTCAAGAAATACAAGGGTAAGCTTTGTCAAACCCATTACATGTACATATGGGAGCAAATATCTCATGACCCATAGCATCTACAGTCTTCTTTCTTAGGTTGTTTGTTAAGCTATCCTTGACACACCATCCATGCAATTTAGATGACGATATCGAATTCCGTTTGAAAGATAGACGCAGAAGCATCAAAGTCTCAAGAAAAACAAGTGTAAGCTTTGTCAAACCCATTACATGTCAATATGGGAGCAAATATCTCATGACCCATTACATCTACAGTCTTCCTTCTTACGTTGTTTGCTAAGCTATCCTTGACACACCATCCATGCAATTTAGATGACGATATCGAATTCCGTTTGAAAGATAGACGCAGAAGCATCAAAGTCTCAAGAAACACAAGTGTAAGCTTTGTCAAACCCATTACATGTCCATATGGGAACAAATATCTCAACACCCATAGCATCTACAACCTTCTTTCTTACGCTGTTTGTTAAGCTATCCTTGACACACCATCCATGCAATTTAGATGACGATATCGAATTCCGTTTGAAAGATAGACGCAGAAGCATCAAAGTCTCAAGAAACACAAGTGTAAGCTTTGTCAAACCCATTACATGTACATATGGGAGCAAATATCTCATGACCCATAGCATCTACAACCTTCTTTCTTACGCTGTTTGTTAAGCTATCCTTGACACACCATCCATGCAATTTAGATGACGATATCGAATTCCGTTTGAAAGATAGACGCAGAAGCATCAAAGTCTCAAGAAACACAAGTGTAAGCTTTGTCAAACCCATTACATGTCCTTCTTACGTTGTTTGTTAAGCTATCCTTGACACACAATCCATGCAATTTAGATGACGATATCGAATTCCGTTTGAAAGATAGACGCAGAAGCATCAAAGTCTCAAGAAACACAAGTGTTAGCTTTTTCAAACCCATTACATGTCCATATGGGAACAAATATCTCATGACCCATAGCATCTACAACCTTCTTTCTTACGCTGTTTGTTAAGCTATCCTTGACACACCATCCATGCAATTTAGATGACGATATCGAATTCCGTTTGAAAGATAGACGCAGAAGCATCAAAGTCTCAAGAAAAACAAGTGTAAGCTTTGTCAAACCCATTACATGTCCATATTGGAGCAAATATCTCATGACCCATTACATCTACAGACTTCCTTCTTACGTTGTTTGCTAAGCTATCCTTGACACACCATCCATGCAATATAGATGACGATATCGAATTCCGTTTGAAATATAGACGCAGAAGCATCCAAGTCTCAAGAAAAACAAGTGTAAGCTTTGTCAAACCCATTACATGTCCTTCTTACGTTGTTTGTTAAGCTATCCTTGACACACCATCCATGCAATTTAGATGACGATATCGAATTCCGTTTGAAAGATAGACGCAGAAGCATCAAAGTCTCAAGAAATACAAGGGTAAGTTTTGTCAAACCCATTACATGTCCATATGAGAGCATATATCTCATGACCCATAGCATCTACAATCTTCCCTCTTACGTTGTTTGTTAAGCTATCCTTGACACACCATCCATGCAATTTAGATGACGATATCGAATTCCGTTTGAAAGATAGACGCAGAAGCATCAAAGTCTCAAGAAATACAAGGGTAAGCTTTGTCAAACCCATTACATGTACATATGGGAGCAAATATCTCATGACCCATAGCATCTACAACCTTCTTTCTTACGCTGTTTGTTAAGCTATCCTTGACACACCATCCATGCAATTTAGATGACGATATCGAATTCCGTTTGAAAGATAGACGCAGAAGCATCAAAGTCTCAAGAAACACAAGTGTAAGCTTTGTCAAACCCATTACATGTCCATATGAGAGCATATATCTCATGACCCATAGCATCTACAACCTTCTTTCTTACGCTGTTTGTTAAGCTATCCTTGACACACCATCCATGCAATTTAGATGACGATATCGAATTCCGTTTGAAAGATAGACGCAGAAGCATCAAAGTCTCAAGAAACACAAGTGTAAGCTTTGTCAAACCCATTACATGTACATATGGGAGCAAATATCTCATGACCCATAGCATCTACAATCTTCTTTCTTACGCTGTTTGTTAAGCTATCCTTGACACACCATCCATGCAATTTAGATGACGATATCGAATTCCGTTTGAAAGATAGACGCAGAAGCATCAAAGTCTCAAGAAACACAAGTGTAAGCTTTGTCAAACCATTACATGTACATATGGGAGCAAATATCTCATGACCCATAGCATCTACAACCTTCTTTCTTACGCTGTTTGTTAAGCTATCCTTGACACACCATCCATGCAATTTAGATGACGATATCGAATTCCGTTTGAAAGATAGACGCAGAAGCATCAAAGTCTCAAGAAAAACAAGTGTAAGCTTTGTCAAACCCATTACATATCCATATGAGAGCATATATCTCATGACCCATAGCATCTACAATCTTCCCTCTTACGTTGTTTGTTAAGCTATCCTTGACACACCATCCATGCAATTTAGATGACGATATCGAATTCCGTTTGAAAGATAGACGCAGAAGCATCAAAGTCTCAAGAAATACAAGGGTAAGCTTTGTCAAACCCATTACATGTACATATGGGAGCAAATATCTCATGACCCATAGCATCTACAACCTTCTTTCTTACGCTGTTTGTTAAGCTATCCTTGACACACCATCCATGCAATTTAGATGACGATATCGAATTCCGTTTGAAAGATAGACGCAGAAGCATCAAAGTCTCAAGAAACACAAGTGTAAGCTTTGTCAAACCCATTACATGTACATATGGGAGCAAATATCTCATGACCCATAGCATCTACAACCTTCATTCTTACGCTGTTTGTTAAGCTATCCTTGACACACCATCCATGCAATTTAGATGACGATATCGAATTCCGTTTGAAAGATAGACGCAGAAGCATCAAAGTCTCAAGAAACACAAGTGTAAGCTTTGTCAAACCCATTACATGTACATATGGGAGCAAATATCTCATGACCCATAGCATCTACAACCTTCTTTCTTACGCTGTTTGTTAAGCTATCCTTGACACACCATCCATGCAATTTAGATGACGATATCGAATTCCGTTTGAAAGATAGACGCAGAAGCATCAAAGTCTCAAGAAACACAAGTGTAAGCTTTGTCAAACCCATTACATGTACATATGGGAGCAAATATCTCATGACCCATAGCATCTACAGTCTTCTTTCTTAGGTTGTTTGTTAAGCTATCCTTGACACACCATCCATGCAATTTAGATGACGATATCGAATTCCGTTTGAAAGATAGACGCAGAAGCATCAAAGTCTCAAGAAAAACAAGTGTAAGCTTTGTCAAACCCATTACATATCCATATGAGAGCATATATCTCATGACCCATAGCATCTACAATCTTCCCTCTTACGTTGTTTCTTAAGCTATCCTTGACACACCATCCATGCAATTTAGATGACGATATCGAATTCCGTTTGAAAGATAGACGCAGAAGCATCAAAGTCTCAAGAAATACAAGGGTAAGCTTTGTCAAACCCATTACATGTACATATGGGAGCAAATATCTCATGACCCATAGCATCTACAACCTTCTTTCTTACGCTGTTTGTTAAGCTATCCTTGACACACCATCCATGCAATTTAGATGACGATATCGAATTCCGTTTGAAAGATAGACGCAGAAGCATCAAAGTCTCTCATCAAAGGGTAAGCTTTGTCAAACCCATTACATTTCAATATGGGAGCAAATATCTCATGACCCATAGCATCTACAACCTTCTTTCTTACGCTGTTTGTTAAGCTATCCTTGACACACCATCCATGCAATTTAGATGACGATATCGAATTCCGTTTGAAAGATAGATGCAGAAGCATCAAAGTCTCAAGAAATACAAGGGTAAGCTTTGTCAAACCCATTACATGTCCATATGGGAGCAAATATCTCATGACCCATTACATCTACCAATCCCACGTCAGCGGGTTCTTTCGTACCGGATTGACCCGGAACAACACAAAACCAATGTTCCGGCCAGCGGATGCCACCTCAGTGTGTACATGTTCGTATTTGTTTCGATTTCTGTGTTGGGAGCAACATATTCTATTGGTCCGAGCCGGGACGGAAGAAAACCCAGGACCAATATATCTGTGCTCAGTTTGTCACATTCGCATATTCACCCACATCCAATCTTCGGTGAGATGCAATAGATGTCAGGAGTGGGTGCATCTAAGGGGTTGCTCTGGACTCGTCCACGAGAGATACTACGACAGGGACTATGTTGCTGCATGCTGTGTGAACACAGTTCCCAGTGAGTCGTCGTCGGATTACGAGACTCCCTCGTCGTCTGATTACGAAACTCCCCCGCAGTCCCCTCGACAACAACCACACACGCAGCCTTTAACACCAGCCGTTGTTGTCCCAATCCCCGAAAATGCAGCCTTTTTGCAATTGAATTGCAACGGACTCCGAGGTAAGATCGAGGAGATAGTAGATTTTATGAGTCGGAAGAACATCAAGGTCGCGGCGGTGCAGGAAACCAAGCTGAACAACAACCACAGCTTAGAGCATTGCGATGGTTACAATGTTCTGAGGAAAGATCGCACCAGAAGTGGAGGTGGGGGATTGGCTTTCCTATTGCACCAGTCTGTCCAATACAGACCTATCTCGCTTGAGCCTGTCTCTAATGACCCATACATGGAATGTATGGGGGTAGCAGTCAGGTGTGGAGCTGCCGAGATAGAGTTGCTGAATGTATACATCCCGCCGAGAAATAGCTGTATCCATGATTATAGGCCTGATATTAGCCCGCTCTTGCAAGGTCATAATCGTCTGGTCCTGGGGGATTTTAATGTGCATCATGAGATGTGGCATTCGGCCCTCGGAAACGACCAGAGAGGTACAGCGTTGGCTGAGCAGATTGATAGTTCTACGTTTTGCACGTTCAATGAGGACGCCCCTACCAGAATTAGAGGAGAGTGTCACAGTTCGCCTGACATAACCATCGTGTCACCTGGTCTGACAAATGACGTTACCTGGCAACCCGTCATTTCCCTTGGATCAGACCATCTCCCCATAATTGCCTCCATTAGCAGACCACCCGACTTCATCACCTCTGAACGCCGCACGTTCGTCAATCATAAAAAAGCTGATTGGCCGAGTTTCAGAGAGTTCACCAATCACCGCTTCAGAGAATTGCCCAATCCTTCTGATGTTCGGGTAGCGGAAAGGACGTTCCGGGACATCATCACTGCTGCAGCCGCTCGCCATATCCCTGCTGGTCGAATACCCGAAGTAAGACCAAATTTCCCAGCAGAGGCGACGGGATTAGCAATGACCCCAGAGTCAGGGAGCTGACACTGGAAGTTAACAGGCTGGTCGGCGAGCATATGCGGAACAAATGGTTAAATCATCTGAAGAGCTGCAACATTGGAGCGGGTATAGGTGAATTGTGGGCAACGGTTAAGTCACTCTCGAACCCTGGAAGAAGGGAAGATAGGACCTCAGTCACGTTTGGCGACGTTACGTTGACTGACCCGAAGAGGTGCGCAAGTAATTTCAATCGACAGTTTGTCGAGCATCCCAAGAGTGACAGGGCGAAGAGAAGAGTATTACGTCGCATCAGATCTCTTCCTGCCGAGGATGAACCACCACAATTTACAATGGATGATGTTGCCAATGCCATCAGGAACGCTAAATCATCTAAAGCGTTGGGACGTGATGGAATCTCCATGGTAATGTTGAAGCAGCTGGATGAGCCGGGAGTCGAGTATCTCACCAAAGTCTTCAACTTGTCGCTAGCCACCCTCGTTGTTTCCGAAGTCTGGAAAATGGGCAGGGTGGTCCCACTACGGAAGCCAGGCAAGGATGCCAGCAAAAGTGAATCGTACAGACCGATTTCGCTTTTGTCGCCCGTAGCAAAGACACTTGAGGCCTTGATCCTCCCCAGTATCAGAAATAGCTATCAAGTTGCCGATCATCAACATGGATTCCGTAAGCAGCACAGCACGACAACAGCGCTGCACGCCATTACCACATATATCTGTAAAGGACTCAACCAGAGACGGCCGTGCGATAGAACAGTGATGGTGGCTCTTGACTTATCAAAAGCCTTTGATACAGTCAGGCACTCCACGCTGTTTGAGGACATTGAGCAGACAACCCTCCGGCCAAGCTTGAAACGTTGGATAGTCAACTATATGTGTGGACGCCAGTCGTACGTATAATTCAGGAATAAGAAGTCCAAACCCCGTAGAGTGAAACAGGGAGTTCCCCAAGGTGGGGTGATATCTCCGGAACTGTTTAACCTCTACCTCTCCTGTATTCCACCCCCTCCAGACGGCATTGATATCGTGACGTATGCGGATGATTGCACGATCTTGGCGTCGGGTACCTATCCTGATGACATCTATGAGAGACTGAACAACTATTTAACTGATCTTACCACCTTTTTCCATTCGAGGAATATGCAGATTTCCCCCACAAAACCTACAGCCACTCTGTTCACCACATGGACAGCGCAGTTTGGACGTGAGTTGAATGTCGTGGTCGACGGTAGCAGAATTCCGACCACAAACTGCCCTAAAATTTTAGGGGTCACATTCGACACTACATTCACGTCGTGCGCACACGCCACAGCTATCTGCGACAAGTTGAAAAGTAGGAACAAGGTCCTCAAGTCCCTGGCCGGCAGCACTTGGGGTGCAGATAAAGAAACCTTGTTGACCACATATAACGCGATAGGTCGGTCTGGTCCCCGAGATTGTGTGATTCGAACTGGAAAAAGATTCAAACTTGCCAAAATGCAGCCCTGAGAACAGCGACAGGGTGCCTCCTCAAATCTTCAGTGGACCATCTACATGAGGAGGCAAAAATTCTTCCTGTAAAGCAACACAATGAGATGCTTTCGTTGCAGTACCTGCTTGGATGTTATCGTGTGAGCCATCCCAATCACCATCTTGTGGGTAGGCCCGGCCCATTCAGGGAGATCAGGAAGGATATCCATGCTCTAGAGGGAGAGGTACAACGATACAGGAGAGAACCCCTAGATCAACAAGCATATCAAGCAGGATTGAATAGCATTCACACGGACGCAGTTGCCAAGGCCTTAAGCAATTATAGTGTGAATAAAGTCCTTGGAGTACATCCTCCATCTATCGCAGCTGAGGAGCGTCAGCTGCCACGACAAACTAGAGTAGTTTTGGCCCAACTACGCTCGGGATATCGCAGTCGCCTAAATTCTTATTGGGCGGAAATCGATCGCACCGTGCAAGACATCTGCCCAGTATGCGGCATGGGCCCGCACGACACACAACACCTTTTTAACTGCCCCGCCAAACCTACCCATCTAACTCCAGTGGATCTATGTCTACATCCCATCGAAGCAGCCACTTTTCTTGAACTGGAGATAGACCCAGAGCCAGATTGAACAGAGGAACGAACAAATAAACATAACAAAAACACTGTTACAACAACAACAATTACATCTACAGTCTTCCTTCTTACGTTGTTTGCTAAGCTATCCTTGACACACCATCCATGCAATTTAGATGACGATATCGAATTCCGTTTGAAAGATAGACGCAGAAGCATCAAAGTCTCAAGAAATACAAGGGTAAGCTTTGTCAAACCCATTACATGTCCATATGGGAGCAAATATCTCATGACCCATTACATCTACAGTCTTCCTTCTCACGTTGTTTGTTAAGCTATCCTTGACACACCATCCATGCAATTTAGATGATGATATCGAATTCCGTTTGAAAGATAGACGCAGAAGCATCAAAGTCTCAAGAAATACAAGGGTAAGCTTTGTCAAATCCATTACATGTCCATATGGGAGCAAATATCTCATGACCCATTACATCTACAGTCTTCCTTCTCACGTTGTTTGTTAAGCTATCCCTGACACACCATCCATGCAATTTAGATGACGATATCGAATTCCGTTTGAAAGATAGACGCAGAAGCATCAAAGTCTCAAGAAATACAATGGTAAGCTATGACAAACCCATTACATGTCCATATGGGAACAAATATCTCATGACCCATTACATCTACAGTCTTCCTTCTCACGTTGTTTGTTAAGCTATCCCTGACACACCATCCATGCAATTTAGATGATGATATCGAATTCCGTTTGAAAGATAGACGCAGAAGCATCCAAGTCTCAAGAAACACAAGTGTAAGCTTTGTCAAACCCATTACATGTCCATATGAGAACATATATCTCATGATCCATAGCATCTACAACCTTCTTTCTTACGCTGTTTGTTAAGCTATCATTGACACACCATCCATGCAATTTAGTTGACGATATCGAATTCCGTTTGAAAGATAGACGCAGAAGCATCAAAGTCTCACGAAATACAAGGGTAAGCTTTGTCAAACCCATTACATGTCCATATGGGAGCAAATATCTCATGACCCATAGCACCTACAATCTTCCCTCTTACGTTGTTTCTTAAGCTATCCTTGACACACCATCCATGCAATTTAGATGATGATATCGAATTCCGTTTGAAAGATAGACGCAGAAGCATTCAAGTCTCAAGAAATACAAGGGTGAGCTATGTCAAACCCATTACATGTCCATATGGGAGCAAATATCTCATGACCCATAGCATCTACAACCTCCTTTCTTACGCTGTTTGTTAAGCTATCCTTGACACACCATCCATGCAATTTAGATGACGATATCGAATTCCGTTTGAAAGATAGACGCAGAAGCATCAAAGTCTCAAGAAATACAAGGGTAAGCTTTGTCAAACCCATTACATGTCCATATGTGAGCAAATATCTCATGACCCATTACATCTACAGTCTTCCTTCTCACGTTGTTTGTTAAGCTATCCTTGACACACCATCCATGCAATTTAGATGATGATATCGAATTCCGTTTGAAAGATAGACGCAGAAGCATCAAAGTCTCAAGAAATACAAGGGTAAGCTTTGTCAAACCCATTACATGTCCATATGTGAGCAAATATCTCATGACCCATTACATCTACAGTCTTCCTTCTCACGTTGTTTGTTAAGCTATCCTTGACACACCATCCATGCAATTTAGATGATGATATCGAATTCCGTTTGAAAGATAGACGCAGAAGCATCCAAGTCTCAAGAAATACAAGGGTAAGTTTTGTCAAATCCATTACATGTCCATATGGGAGCAAATATCTCATGACCCATTACATCTACAGTCTTCCTTCTCACGTTGTTTGTTAAGCTATCCCTGACACACCATCCATGCAATTTAGATGACGATATCGAATTCCGTTTGAAAGATAGACGTAGAAGCATCAAAGTCTCAAGAAATACAAGGGTAAGCTTTGTCAAACCCATTACATGTCCATATGGGAGCAAATATCTCATGACCCATTACATCTACAGTCTTCCTTCTTACGTTGTTTGCTAAGCTATCCTTGGCACACAATCCATGCAATTTAGATGACGATATCGAATTCCGTTTGAAAGATAGACGCAGAAGCATCAAAGTCTCAAGAAATACAAGGGTAAGCTACGACAAACCCATTACATGTCCATATGGGAACAAATATCTCATGACCCATTACATCTACAGTCTTCCTTCTCACGTTGTTTGTTAAGCTATCCCTGACACACCATCCATGCAATTTAGATGATGATATCGAATTCCGTTTGAAGGATAGACGCAGAAGCATCCAAGTCTCAAGAAACACAAGTGTAAGCTTTGTCAAACCCATTACATGTCCATATGAGAACATATATCTCATGACCCATAGCATCTACAACCTTCTTTCTTACGCTGTTTGTTAAGCAATCATTGACACACCATCCATGCAATTTAGTTGACGATATCGAATTCCGTTTGAAAGATAGACGCAGAAGCATCAAAGTCTCAAGAAATACAAGGGTAAGCTTTGTCAAACCCATTACATGTCCATATGTGAGCAAATATCTCATGACCCATTACATCTACAGTCTTCCTTCTCACGTTGTTTGTTAAGCTATCCTTGACACACCATCCATGCAATTTAGATGATGATATCGAATTCCGTTTGAAAGATAGACGCAGAAGCATCCAAGTCTCAAGAAATACAAGGGTAAGCTTTGTCAAATCCATTACATGTCCATATGGGAGCAAATATCTCATGACCCATTACATCTACAGTCTTCCTTCTCACGTTGTTTGTTAAGCTATCCCTGACACACCATCCATGCAATTTAGATGACGATATCGAATTCCGTTTCAAAGATAGACGTAGAAGCATCAAAGTCTCAAGAAATACAAGGGTAAGCTTTGTCAAACCCATTACATGTCCATATGGGAGCAAATATCTCATGACCCATTACATCTACAGTCTTCCTTCTTACGTTGTTTGCTAAGCTATCCTTGGCACACAATCCATGCAATTTAGATGAGATATCGAATTCCGTTTGAAAGATAGACGCAGAAGCATCAAAGTCTCAAGAAATACAAGGGTAAGCTACGACAAACCCATTACATGTCCATATGGGAACAAATATCTCATGACCCATTACATCTACAGTCTTCCTTCTCACGTTGTTTGTTAAGCTATCCCTGACACACCATCCATGCAATTTAGATGATGATATCGAATTCCGTTTGGAAGATAGACGCAGAAGCATCCAAGTCTCAAGAAACACAAGTGTAAGCTTTGTCAAACCCATTACATGTCCATATGAGAACATATATCTCATGACCCATAGCATCTACAACCTTCTTTCTTACGCTGTTTGTTAAGCTATCATTGACACACCATCCATGCAATTTAGTTGACGATATCGAATTCCGTTTGAAAGATAGACGCAGAAGCATCAAAGTCTCAAGAAATACAAGGGTAAGCTTTGTCAAACCCATTACATGTCCATATGGGAGCAAATATCTCATGACCCATAGCACCTACAATCTTCCCTCTTACGTTGTTTCTTAAGCTATCCTTGACACACCATCCATGCAATTTAGATGATGATATCGAATTCCGTTTGAAAGATAGACGCAGAAGCATCAAAGTCTCAAGAAATACAAGGGTAAGCATTGTCAAACCCATTACATGTCCATATGGGAGCAAATATCTCATGACCCATTACATCTACAGTCTTCTTTCTTACGTTGTTTGTTAAGCTATCCTTGACACACCATCCATGCAATTTAGTTGACGATATCGAATTCCGTTTGAAAGATAGACGCAGAAGCATCAAAGTCTCAAGAAATACAAGGGTAAGCTTTGTCAAACCCATTACATGTCCATATGGGAGCAAATATCTCATGACCCATAGCACCTACAATCTTCCCTCTTACGTTGTTTCTTAAGCTATCCTTGACACACCATCCGTGCAATTTAGATGATGATATCGAATTCCGTTTGAAAGATAGACGCAGAAGCATTCAAGTCTCAAGAAATACAAGGGTGAGCTATGTCAAACCCATTACATGTCCATATGGGAGCAAATATCTCATGACCCATAGCATCTACAACCTTCTTTCTTACGCTGTTTGTTAAGCTATCCTTGACACACCATCCATGCAATTTAGATGACGATATCGAATTCCGTTTGAAAGATAGACGCAGAAGCATCAAAGTCTCAAGAAATACAAGGGTAAGCATTGTCAAACCCATTACATGTCCATATGGGAGCAAATATCTCATGACCCATTACATCTACAGTCTTCTTTCTTACGTTGTTTGTTAAGCTATCCTTGACACACCATCCATGCAATTTAGATGACGATATCGAATTCCGTTTGAAAGATAGACGCAGAAGCATCCAAGTCTCAAGAAATACAAGGGTAAGCTTTGTCAAATCCATTACATGTCCATATGGGAGCAAATATCTCATGACCCATTACATCTACAGTCTTCCTTCTCACGATGTTTGTTAAGCTATCCTTGACACACCATCCATGCAATTTAGATGACGATATCGAATTCCGTTTGAAAGATAGACGCAGAAGCATCAAAGTCTCAAGAAACACAAGTGTAAGCTTTGTCAAACCCATTACATGTCCATATGAGAGCATATATCGCATGACCCATTACATCTACAGCCTTCCTTCTTACAATATTTGTTAAGCAATCCTTGACACACCATCCATGCAATTTAGATGACGATATCGAATTCCGTTTGAAAGATAGACGCAGAAGCATCCAAGTCTCAAGAAAAACAAGTGTAAGCTTTGTCAAACCCATTACATGTCCATATGAGAGCATATATCTCATGACCCATAGCATCTACAATCTTCCCTCTTACGTTGTTTGTTAACCTATCCTTGACACACCATCCATGCAATTTAGATGATGATATCGAATTCCGTTTGAAAGATAGACGCAGAAGCATCCAAGTCTCAAGAAACACAAGTGTAAGCTTTGTCAAACCCATTACATGTCCATATGAGAGCATATATCGCATGACCCATTACATCTACAGCCTTCCTTCTTACAATGTTTGTTAAGCAATCCTTGACACACCATCCATGCAATTTAGATGACGATATCGAATTCCGTTTGAAAGATAGACGCAGAAGCATCCAAGTCTCAAGAAAAACAAGTGTAAGCTTTGTCAAACCCATTACATGTCCATATGAGAGCATATATCTCATGACCCATAGCATCTACAATCTTCCCTCTTACGTTGTTTGTTAACCTATCCTTGACACACCATCCATGCAATTTAGATGACGATATCGAATTCCGTTTGAAAGATAGACGCAGAAGCATCAAAGTCTCAAGAAACACAAGTGTAAGCTTTGTCAAACCCATTACATGTCCATATGAGAGCATATATCGCATGACCCATTACATCTACAGCCTTCCTTCTTACAATATTTGTTAAGCAATCCTTGACACACCATCCATGCAATTTAGATGACGATATCGAATTCCGTTTGAAAGATAGACGCAGAAGCATCCAAGTCTCAAGAAAAACAAGTGTAAGCTTTGTCAAACCCATTACATGTCCATATGAGAGCATATATCTCATGACCCATAGCATCTACAATCTTCCCTCTTACGTTGTTTGTTAACCTATCCTTGACACACCATCCATGCAATTTAGATGACGATATCGAATTCCGTTTGAAAGATAGACGCAGAAGCATCAAAGTCTCAAGAAACACAAGTGTAAGCTTTGTCAAACCCATTACATGTCCATATGAGAGCATATATCGCATGACCCATTACATCTACAGCCTTCCTTCTTACAATGTTTGTTAAGCAATCCTTGACACACCATCCATGCAATTTAGATGACGATATCGAATTCCGTTTGAAAGATAGACGCAGAAGCATCCAAGTCTCAAGAAAAACAAGTGTAAGCTTTGTCAAACCCATTACATGTCCATATGAGAGCATATATCTCATGACCCATAGCATCTACAATCTTCCCTCTTACGTTGTTTGTTAACCTATCCTTGACACACCATCCATGCAATTTAGATGACGATATCGAATTCCGTTTGAAAGATAGACGCAGAAGCATCAAAGTCTCAAGAAATACTAGGGTAAGCTTTGTCAAATCCATTACATGTCCATATGGGAGCAAATATCTCATGACCCATTACATCTACAGTCTTCCTTCTCACGATGTTTGTTAAGCTATCCTTGACACACCATCCATGCAATTTAGATGACGATATCGAATTCCGTTTGAAAGATAGACGCAGAAGCATCAAAGTCTCAAGAAACACAAGTGTAAGCTTTGTCAAACCCATTACATGTCCATATGAGAGCATATATCGCATGACCCATTACATCTACAGCCTTCCTTCTTACAATGTTTGTTAAGCAATCCTTGACACACCATCCATGCAATTTAGATGACGATATCGAATTCCGTTTGAAAGATAGACGCAGAAGCATCCAAGTCTCAAGAAAAACAAGTGTAAGCTTTGTCAAACCCATTACATGTCCATATGAGAGCATATATCTCATGACCCATAGCATCTACAATCTTCCCTCTTACGTTGTTTGTTAACCTATCCTTGACACACCATCCATGCAATTTAGATGATGATATCGAATTCCGTTTGAAAGATAGACGCAGAAGCATCAAAGTCTCAAGAAACACAAGTGTAAGCTTTGTCAAACCCATTACATGTCCATATGAGAGCATATATCGCATGACCCATTACATCTACAGCCTTCCTTCTTACAATATTTGTTAAGCAATCCTTGACACACCATCCATGCAATTTAGATGACGATATCGAATTCCGTTTGAAAGATAGACGCAGAAGCATCCAAGTCTCAAGAAAAACAAGTGTAAGCTTTGTCAAACCCATTACATGTCCATATGAGAGCATATATCTCATGACCCATAGCATCTACAATCTTCCCTCTTACGTTGTTTGTTAACCTATCCTTGACACACCATCCATGCAATTTAGATGATGATATCGAATTCCGTTTGAAAGATAGACGCAGAAGCATCCAAGTCTCAAGAAACACAAGTGTAAGCTTTGTCAAACCCATTACATGTCCATATGAGAGCATATATCGCATGACCCATTACATCTACAGCCTTCCTTCTTACAATGTTTGTTAAGCAATCCTTGACACACCATCCATGCAATTTAGATGACGATATCGAATTCCGTTTGAAAGATAGACGCAGAAGCATCCAAGTCTCAAGAAAAACAAGTGTAAGCTTTGTCAAACCCATTACATGTCCATATGAGAGCATATATCTCATGACCCATAGCATCTACAATCTTCCCTCTTACGTTGTTTGTTAACCTATCCTTGACACACCATCCATGCAATTTAGATGACGATATCGAATTCCGTTTGAAAGATAGACGCAGAAGCATCAAAGTCTCAAGAAATACTAGGGTAAGCTTTGTCAAATCCATTACATGTCCATATGGGAGCAAATATCTCATGACCCATTACATCTACAGTCTTCCTTCTCACGATGTTTGTTAAGCTATCCTTGACACACCATCCATGCAATTTAGATGACGATATCGAATTCCGTTTGAAAGATAGACGCAGAAGCATCAAAGTCTCAAGAAACACAAGTGTAAGCTTTGTCAAACCCATTACATGTCCATATGAGAGCATATATCGCATGACCCATTACATCTACAGCCTTCCTTCTTACAATGTTTGTTAAGCAATCCTTGACACACCATCCATGCAATTTAGATGACGATATCGAATTCCGTTTGAAAGATAGACGCAGAAGCATCCAAGTCTCAAGAAAAACAAGTGTAAGCTTTGTCAAACCCATTACATGTCCATATGAGAGCATATATCTCATGACCCATAGCATCTACAATCTTCCCTCTTACGTTGTTTGTTAACCTATCCTTGACACACCATCCATGCAATTTAGATGATGATATCGAATTCCGTTTGAAAGATAGACGCAGAAGCATCCAAGTCTCAAGAAACACAAGTGTAAGCTTTGTCAAACCCATTACATGTCCATATGAGAGCATATATCTCATGACCCATAGCATCTACAAGCTTCTTTGTAACGCTGTTTGTTAAGCTATCCTTGACACACCATCCATGCAATTTAGATGACGATATCGAATTCCGTTTGAAAGATAGACGCAGAAGCATCAAAGTCTCAAGAAAAACAAGTGTAAGCTTTGTCAAACCCATTACATGTCCATATGAGAGCATGTATCTCATGACCCATTACATCTACAGTCTTCCTTCTTACGTTGTTTGTTAAGCTATCCTTGACACACCATCCATGCAATTTAGATGATGATATCGAATTCCGTTTGAAAGATAGACGCAGAAGCATCCAAGTCTCAAGAAACACAAGTGTAAGCTTTGTCAAACCCTTTACATGTCCATATGAGAGCATATATCTCATGACTCATAGCATCTACAACCTTCTTTCTTACGCTGTTTGTTAAGCTATCCTTGACACACCATCCATGCAATTTAGATGACGATATCGAATTCCGTTTGAAAGATAGACGCAGAAGCATCAAAGTCTCAAGAAATACAAGGGTAAGCTTTGTCAAATGCATTACATGTCCATATGGGAGCAAATATCTCATGACCCATTACATCTACAGTCTTCCTTCTTACGTTGTTTGTTAAGCTATCCTTGACACACAATCCATGCAATTTAGATGACGATATCGAATTCCGTTTGAAAGATAGACGCAGAAGCATCCAAGTCTCAAGAAACACAAGTGTAAGCTTTGTCAAACCCTTTACATGTCCATATGAGAGCATATATCTCATGACCCATAGCATCTACAACCTTCTTTCTTACGCTGTTTGTTAAGCAATCCTTGACACCATCCATGCAATTTAGATGACGATATCGAATTCCGTTTGAAAGATAGACGCAGAAGCATCCAAGTCTCAAGAAACACAAGTGTAAGCTTTGTCAAACCCATTACATGTCCATATGAGAGCATATATCTCATGACCCATAGAATCTACAACCTTCTTTCTTACGCTTTTTCTTAATCTATCCTTGACACACCATCCATGCAATTTAGATGACGATATCGAATTCTGTTTGAAAGATAGACGCAGAAGCATCCAAGTCTCAAGAAACACAAGTGTAAGCTTTGTCAAACCCATTACATGTCCATATGGGAGCAAATATCTCATGACCCATTACATCTACAGTCTTCCTTCTTACGTTGTTTGTTAAGCTATCCTTGACACACCATCCATGCAATTTAGATGATGATATCGAATTCCGTTTGAAAGATAGACGCAGAAGCATCAAAGTCTCAAGAAATACAAGGGTAAGCTTTGTCAAACCCATTACATGTCCATATGGGAGCAAATATCTCATGACCCATTACATCTACAGCCTTTCTTCTCACGCTGTTTGTTAAGCTATCCTTGACACACCATCCATGCAATTTAGATGATGATATCGAATTCCGTTTGAAAGATAGACGCAGAAGCATCAAAGTCTCAAGAAATACAAGGGTAAGCTTTGTCAAACCCATTACATGTCCATATGAGAGCATATATCTCATGACCCATAGCATCTACAACCTTCTTGCTTACGCTGTTTGTTAAGCAATCCTTGACACCATCCATGCAATTTAGATGACGATATCGAATTCCGTTTGAAAGATAGACGCAGAACCACCCAAGTCTCAAGAAATACAAGGGTAAGTTTTTCCAAACCCATTGCATGTCCATATAGGAGCAAATATCTCATGACGCATTACATCTACAGTCTTCCTTCTCACGTTGTTTGTTAAGCTATCCTTGACACACCATCCATGCAATTTAGATGACGATATCGAATTCCGTTTGAAAGATAGACGCAGAAGCATCAACGTCTCAAGAAATACAAGGGTAAGCTTTGTCAAACCCATTACATGTCCATATGGGAGCAAATATCTCATGACCCATAGCATCTACAATCTTCCCTCTTACGTTATTTGTTAAGCTATCCTTGACACACCATCCATGCAATTTAGATGATGATATCGAATTCCGTTTGAAAGATAGACGCAGAAGCATTCCAGTCTCAAGAAATACAGGGGTGAGCTATGTCAAACCCATTACATGTCCATATGAGACCATATATCTCATGACCCATAGCATCTACAACCTTTTTTCTTACGCTGTTTGTTAAGCTATCCTTGACACACCATCCATGCAATTTAGATGACGATATCGAATTCCGTTTGAAAGATAGACGCAGAAGCATCAAAGTCTCAAGAAATACAATGGTAAGCTTTGTCAAACCCATTACATGTCCATATGGGAGCAAATATCTCATGACCCATTACATCTACAGTCTTCTTTCTTACGTTGTTTGTTAAGCTATCCTTGACACACCATCCATGCAATTTAGATGACGATATCGAATTCCGTTTGAAAGATAGACGCAGAACCATCCAAGTCTCAAGAAATACAAGGGTAAGCTTTGTCAAATCCATTACATGTCCATATGAGAGCATATATCTCATGACCCATAGCATCTACAACCTTCTTTCTTACACTGTTTGTTAAGCTATCCTTGACACACCATCCATGCAATTTAGATGACGATATCGAATTCCGTTTGAAAGATAGACGCAGAAGCATCAAAGACTCAAGAAATACAAGGGTAAGCTTTGTCAAACCCATTACATGTCCATATGGGAGCAAATATCTCATGACCCATTACATCTACAGTCTTCCTTCTTACGTTGTTAATTAAGCTATCCTTGACACACCATCCATGCAATTTAGATGATGATATCGAATTCCGTTTGAAAGATAGACGCAGAAGCATCAAAGTCTCAAGAAATACAAGTGTAAGCTTTATCAAACCCATTACATGTCCATATGAGAGCATATATCTCATGACCCATTACATCTACAGTCTTCCTTCTCACGTTGTTTGTTAAGCTATCCTTGACACACCAACCATGCAATTTAGATGACGATATCGAATTCCGTTTGAAAGATAGAGGCAGAAGCATCAAAGACTCAAGAAATACAAGGGTAAGCTTTGTCAAACCCATTACATGTACATATGGGAGCAAATATCTCATGACCCATTACATCTACAGTCTTCCTTCTTACGTTGTTAATTAAGCTATCCTTGACACACCATCCATGCAATTTAGATGATGATATCGAATTCCGTTTGAAAGATAGACGCAGAAGCATCAAAGTCTCAAGAAATACAAGTGTAAGCTTTATCAAACCCATTACATGTCCATATGAGAGCATATATCTCATGACCCATTACATCTACAGTCTTCCTTCTCACGTTGTTTGTTAAGCTATCCTTGACACACCAACCATGCAATTTAGATGACGATATCGAATTCCGTTTGAAAGATAGAGGCAGAAGCATCAAAGACTCAAGAAATACAAGGGTAAGCTTTGTCAAACCCATTACATGTCCATATGGGAGCAAATATCTCATGACCCATAGCATCTACAACCTTCTTTCTTACACTGTTTGTTAAGCTATCCTTGACACACCATCCATGCAATTTAGATGACGATATCGAATTCCGTTTGAAAGATAGACGCAGAAGCATCAAAGACTCAAGAAATACAAGGGTAAGCTTTGTCAAACCCATTACATGTCCATATGGGAGCAAATATCTTATGACCCATTACATCTACAGTCTTCCTTCTCACGTTGTTTGCTAAGCTATCCTTGACACACCATCCATGCAATTTAGATGACGATATCGAATTCCGTTTGAAAGATAGACGCAGAAGCATCAAAGTCTCAAGAAATACAAGTGTAAGCTTTATCAAACCCATTACATGTCCATATGAGAGCATATATCTCATGACCCATTACATCTACAGTCTTCCTTCTCACGTTGTTTGTTAAGCTATCCTTGACACACCAACCATGCAATTTAAATGACGATATCGAATTCCGTTTGAAAGATAGAGGCAGAAGCATCAAAGACTCAAGAAATACAAGGGTAAGCTTTGTCAAACCCATTACATGTCCATATGGGAGCAAATATCTCATGACCCATTACATCTACAGTCTTCCTTCTCACGTTGTTTGCTAAGCTATCCTTGACACACCATCCATGCAATTTAGATGATGATATCGAATTCCGTTTGAAAGATAGACGCAGAAGCATCAAAGTCTCAAGAAATACAAGGGTAAGCTTTGTCAAACCCATTACATGTCCATATGGGAGCAAATATCTTATGACCCATTACATCTACAGTCTTCCTTCTCACGTTGTTTGCTAAGCTATCCTTGACACACCATCCATGCAATTTAGATGACGATATCGAATTCCGTTTGAAAGATAGACGCAGAAGCATCAAAGTCTCAAGAAATACAAGGGTAAGCTTTGTCAAATCCATTACATGTCCATATGGGAGCAAATATCTCATGACCCATTACATCTACAGTCTTCCTTCTTACGTTGTTTGTTAAGCTATCCTTGACACACAATTCATGCAATTTAGAGGACGATATCGAATTCCGTTTGAAAGATAGGCGCAGAAGCATCAAAGTCTCAAGAAATACTAGGGTAAGCTTTGTCAAACCCATTACATGTCCATATGAGAGCATATATCTCATGACCCATAGCATCTACAATCTTCCCTCGTACGTTGTTTGTTAAGCTATCCTTGACACACAATCCATGCAATTTAGATGACGATATCAAAGTCTCAAGAAATACAAGGGTAAGCTTTGTCAAACCCATTACATGTCCATATGGGAGCAAATATCTCATGATCCATTACATCTACAGTCTTCCTTCTTACGTTGTTTGTTAAGCTATCCTTGACACACAATTCATGCAATTTAGAGGACGATATCGAATTCCGTTTAAAAGATAGGCGCAGAAGCATCAAAGTCTCAAGAAATACTAGGGTAAGCTTTGTCAAACCCATTACATGTCCATATGGGAGCAAATATCTCATGACCCATTACATCTACAGTCTTCCTTCTTACGTTGTTTGTTAAGCTATCCTTGACACACAATTCATGCAATTTAGATGACGATATCGAATTCCGTTTGAAAGATAGACGCAGAAGCATCAAAGTCTCAAGAAATACAAGGGTAAGCTTTGTCAAACACATTAGATGTCCATATGGGAGCAAATATCTCATGACACATTACATCTACAGTCTTCCTTCTCACGTTGTTTGTTAAGCAATCCTTGACACCATCCATGCAATTTAGATGACGATATCGAATTCCGTTTGAAAGATAGACGCAGAACCACCCAAGTCTCAAGAAATACAAGGGTAAGCTATGACAAACCCATTTCATGTCCATATGGGAGCAAATATCTCATGACCCATTACATCCACAGTCTTCCTTCTCACGTTGTTTGTTAAGCTATCCTTGACACACCATTCATGCAATTTAGATGATGATATCGAATTCCGTTTGAAAGATAGACGCAGAAGCATCAAAGTCTCAAGAAATTCAAGGGTAAGTTTTGCCAAACCCATTACATGTCCATATGAGAGCATATATCTCATGACCCATTACATCCACAGTCTTCCTTCTCACGTTGTTTGTTAAGCTATCCTTGACACACCATCCATGCAATTTAGATGACGATATCGAATTCCGTTTGAAAGATAGACGCAGAAGCATCAAAGTCTCAAGAAATACAAGGGTAAGCTATGACAAACCCATTACATGTCCATATGGGAGCAAATATCTCATGACCCATAGCATCTACAATCTTCCCTCGTACGTTGTTTGTTAAGCTATCCTTGACACACCATCCATGCAATTTAGATGATGATATCGAATTCCGTTTGAAAGATAGACGCAGAAGCATCCAAGTCTCAAGAAACACAAGTGTAAGTTTTGTCAAACCCATTACATGTCCATATGAGAGCATATATCTCATGACCCATAGCATCTACAACCTTCTTTCTTACGCTGTTTGTTAAGCCATCCTTGACACCATCCATGCAATTTAGATGACGATATCGAATTCCGTTTGAAAGATAGACGCAGAAGCATCAAAGTCTCAAGAAATACAAGGGTAAGCTTTGTCAAACCCATTACATGTCCATATGGGAGCAAATATCTCATGACCCATTACATCTACAATCTTCCCTATTACGTTGTTTGTTAAGCTATCCTTGACACACCATCCATGCAATTTAGATGATGATATCGAATTCCGTTTGAAAGATAGACGCAGAAGCATCCAAGTCTCAAGAAACACAAGTGTAAGCTTTGTCAAACCCATTACATGTCCATATGAGAGCATATATCTCATGACCCAAAGCATCTACAATCTTCCCTCTTACGTTGTTTGTTAAGCTATCCTTGACACACAATCCATGCAATTTAGATGACGATATCGAATTCCGTTTGAAAGATAGACGCAGAAGCATCCAAGTCTCAAGAAACACAAGTGTAAGCTTTGTCAAACCCATTACATGTCCGTATGGGAGCAAATATCTCATGACCCATTACATCTACAGTCTTCCTTCTCACGTTGTTTGTTAAGCTATCCTTGACACACCATCCATGCAATTTAGATGACGATATTGAATTCCGTTTGAAAGATAGACGCAGAAGCTTTGTCAAACCCATTACATGTCCATATGGGAGCAAATATCTCATGACCCATTACATCTACAGTCTTCCTTCTTACGTTGTTTGTTAAGCTATCCTTGACAGACCACCCATGCAATTTAGATGACGATATCGAATTCCGTTTGAAAGATAGACGCAGAAGCATCAAAGTCTCAAGAAATACAAGGGTGAGCTTTGTCAAACCCATTACATGTCCATATGGGAGCAAATATCTCATGACCCATTACATCTACAATCTTCCCTCTTACGTTGTTTGTTAAGCTATCCTTGACACACCATCCATGCAATTTAGATGATGATATCGAATTCCGTTTGAAAGATAGACGCAGAAGCATCAAAGTCTCAAGAAATACAAGGGTGAGCTTTGTCAAACCCATTACATGTCCATATGGGAGCAAATATCTCATGACCCATAGCATCTACAACCTTCTTTCTTACGCTGTTTGTTAAGCTATCCTTGACACACCATCCATGCAATTTAGATGACGATATCGAATTCCGTTTGAAAGATAGACGCAGAAGCATCAAAGTCTCAAGAAATACAAGGGTAAGCTTTGTCAAATCCATTACATGTCCATATGGGAGCAAATATCTTATGACCCATTACATCTACAGTCTTCCTTCTTACGTTGTTTGTTAAGCTATCCTTGACACACAATCCATGCAATTTAGATGATGATATCGAATTCCGTTTGAAAGATAGACGCAGAAGCATCCAAGTCTCAAGAAACACAAGTGTAAGCTTTGTCAAACCCATTACATGTCCATATGAGAGCATATATCTCATGACCCATAGCATCTACAATCTTCCCTCTTACGTTGTTTGTTAAGCTATTCTTGACACACCATCCATGCAATTTAGATGACGATATCGAATTCCGTTTGAAAGATAGACGCAGAAGCATCAAAGTCTCAAGAAATACAAGGGTAAGCTTTGTCAAACCCATTACATGTCCATATGGGAGCAAATATCTCATGACCCATTACATCTACAGTCTTCCTTCTTACGTTGCTTGTTAAGCTATCCTTGACACACCATCCATGCAATTTAGATGACGATATCGAATTCCGTTTGAAAGATAGACGCAGAAGCATCAAAGTCTCAAGAAATACAAGGGTAAGCTTTGTCAAACCCATTACATGTCCATATGAGAGCATATATCTCATGACCCATACCATCTACAACCTTCCCTCTTACGTTGTTTGTTAAGCTATCCTTGACACACCATCCATGCAATTTAGATGACGATATCGAATTCCGTTTGAAAGATAGACGCAGAAGCATCAAAGTCTCAAGAAATACAAGGGTAAGCTTTGTCAAACCCATTACATGTCCATATGGGAGCAAATATCTCATGACCCATTACATCTACAGTCTTCTTTCTTACGTTGTTTGTTAAGCTATCATTGACACACCATCCATGCCATTTAGATGACGGTATCGAATTCCGTTTGAAAGATAGACGCAGAAGCATCAAAGTCTCAAGAAATACAAGGGTAAGCTTTGTCAAACCCATTACATGTCCATATGGGAGCATATATCTCATGACCCATAGCATCTACAACCTTCCTTCTTACGTTGTTTGTTAAGCTATCCTTGACACACCATCCATGCAATTTAGATGATGATATCGAATTCCGTTTGAAAGATAGACGCAGAAGCATCAAAGTCTCAATAAATACAAGGGTAAGCTTTGTCAAACCCATTACATGTCCATATGGGAGCAAATATCTCATGACCCATACCATCTACAACCTTCCCTCTTACGTTGTTTGTTAAGCTATCCTTGACACACCATCCATGCAATTTAGATGACGATATCGAATTCCGTTTGAAAGATAGACGCAGAAGCATCAAAGTCTCAAGAAATACAAGGGTAAGTTTTGTCAAACCCATTACATGTCCATATGGGAGCATATATCTCATGACCCATAGCATCTACAACCTTCCTTCTTACGTTGTTTGTTAAGCTATCCTTGACACACCATCCATGCAATTTAAATGACGATATCGAATTCCGTTTGAAAGATAGACGCAGAAGCATCAAAGTCTCAAGAAATACAAGGGTAAGTTTTGTCAAACCCATTACATGTCCATATGGGAGCAAATATCTCATGACCCATTACATCTACAATCTTCCCTCTTACGTTGTTTGTTAAGCTATCCTTGACACACCATCCATGCAATTTAGATGATGATATCGAATTCCGTTTGAAAGATAGACGCAGAAGCATCCAAGTCTCAAGAAAAACAAGTGTAAGCTTTGTCAAACCCATTACATGTCCATATGAGAGCATATATCTCATGACCCATAGCATCTACAATCTTCCCTCTTACGTTGTTTGTTAAGCTATTCTTGACACACCATCCATGCAATTTAGATGACGATATCGAATTCCGTTTGAAAGATAGACGCAGAAGCATCAAAGTCTCAAGAAATACAAGGGTAAGCTTTGTCAAATCCATTACATGTCCATATGGGAGCAAATATCTCATGACCCATTACATCTACAGTCTTCCTTCTTACGTTGTTTGTTAAGCTATCCTTGACACACCACCCATGCAATTTAGATGATGATATCGAATTCCGTTTGAAAGATAGACGCAGAAGCATCCAAATCTCAAGAAACACAAGTGTAAGCTTTGTCAAACCCATTACATGTCCATATGAGAGCATATATCTCATGACCCATAGCATCTAAAATCTTCCCTCTTACGTTGTTTGTTAAGCTATCCTTGACACACCATCCATGCAATTTAGATGACGATATCGAATTCCGTTTGAAAGATAGACGCAGAAGCATCAAAGTCTCAAGAAATACAAGGGTAAGCTTTGTCAAATCCATTACATGTCCATATGGGAGCAAATATCTCATGACCCATCACATCTACAGTCTTCCTTCTTACGTTGTTTGTTAAGCTATCCTTGACACACAATCCATGCAATTTAGATGATGATATCGAATTCCCTTTGAAAGATAGACGCAGAAGCATCAAAGTCTCAATAAATACAAGGGTAAGCTTTGTCAAACCCATTACATGTCCATATGGGAGCAAATATCTCATGACCCATTACATCTACAGTCTTCCTTCTTACGTTGTTTGTTAAGCTATCCTTGAGACACCATCCATGCAATTTAGATGATGATATCGAATTCCCTTTGAAAGATAGACGCAGAAGCATCCAAGTCTCAAGAAACACAAGTGTAAGCTTTGTCAAATCCATTACATGTCCATATGGGAGCAAATATCTCATGACCCATTACATCTACAGTCTTCTTTCTTACGTTGTTTGTTGAGCTATCCTTGACACACCATCCATGCAATTTAGATGATGATATCGAATTCCGTATGAAAGATAGACGCAGAAGCATCAAAGTCTCAAGAAACACAAGTGTAAGCTTTGCCAAACCCATTACATGTCCATATGGGAGCAAATATCTCATGACCCATAGCATCTACAATCTTCCCTCTTACGTTGTTTGTTAAGCTATCCTTGACACACGATCCATGCAATTTAGATGACGATATCGAATTCCGTTTGAAAGATAGACGCAGAAGCATCAAAGTCTCAATAAATACAAGGGTAAGCTTTGTCAAACCCATTACATGTCCATATGGGAGCAAATATCTCATGACCCATTACATCTACAGTCTTCCTTCTTACGTTGTTTGTTAAGCTATCCTTGAGACACCATCCATGCAATTTAGATGATGATATCGAATTCCCTTTGAAAGATAGACGCAGAAGCATCCAAGTCTCAAGAAACACAAGTGTAAGCTTTGTCAAATCCATTACATGTCCATATGGGAGCAAATATCTCATGACCCATTACATCTACAGTCTTCTTTCTTACGTTGTTTGTTGAGCTATCCTTGACACACCATCCATGCAATTTAGATGATGATATCGAATTCCGTTTGAAAGATAGACGCAGAAGCATTCAAGTCTCAAGAAATACAAGGGTAAGCTATGACAAACCCATTACATGTCCATATGAGAGCATATATCTCATGACCCATAGCATCTAAAATCTTCCCTCTTACGTTGTTTGTTAAGCTATCCTTGACACACCATCCATGCAATTTAGATGATGATATCGAATTCCCTTTGAACGATAGACGCAGAAGCATCCAAGTCTCAAGAAACACAAGTGTAAGCTTTGTCAAATCCATTACATGTCCATATGGGAGCAAATATCTCATGACCCATTATATCTACAGTCTTCGTTCTTACGTTGTTTGTTAAGCTATCCTTGACACACCATCCATGCAATTTAGATGACGATATCGAATTCCGTTTGAAAGATAGACGCAGAAGCATCCAAGTCTTAAGAAACACAAGTGTAAGCATTGTCAAACGCATTACATGTCCATATGAGAGCATATATCTCATGACCCATAGCATCTACAACCTTCTTTCTTACGCTGTTTGTTAAGCTATCCTTAACACACCATCCATGCAATTTAGATGACAATATCGAATTCCGTTTGAATGATAGACGCAAAAGCATCCAAGTCTCAAGAAAAACAAGTGTAAGCTTTGTCAAACCCATTACATGTCCATATGAGAGCATATATCTCATGACCCATAGCAATTTCAATCTTCCCTCTTACGTTGTTTGTTAAGCTATCCTTGACACACCATCCATGCAATTTAGATGACGATATCGAATTCCGTTTGAAAGATAGACGCAGAAGCATCAAAGTCTCAAGAAATACAAGGGTAAGCTTTGTCAAATCCATTACATGTCCATATGGGAGCAAATATCTCATGACCCATCACATCTACAGTCTTCCTTCTTACGTTGTTTGTTAAGCTATCCTTGACACACAATCCATGCAATTTAGATGATGATATCGAATTCCCTTTGAAAGATAGACGCAGAAGCATCAAAGTCTCAAGAAACACAAGTGTAAGCTTTGCCAAACCCATTACATGTCCATATGGGAGCAAATATCTCATGACCCATAGCATCTACAATCTTCCCTCTTACGTTGTTTGTTAAGCTATCCTTGACACACGATCCATGCAATTTAGATGACGATATCGAATTCCGTTTGAAAGATAGACGCAGAAGCATCAAAGTCTCAATAAATACAAGGGTAAGCTTTGTCAAACCCATTACATGTCCATATGGGAGCAAATATCTCATGACCCATCACATCTACAGTCTTCCTTCTTACGTTGTTTGTTAAGCTATCCTTGACACACAATCCATGCAATTTAGATGATGATATCGAATTCCCTTTGAAAGATAGACGCAGAAGCATCAAAGTCTCAAGAAACACAAGTGTAAGCTTTGCCAAACCCATTACATGTCCATATGGGAGCAAATATCTCATGACCCATAGCATCTACAATCTTCCCTCTTACGTTGTTTGTTAAGCTATCCTTGACACACGATCCATGCAATTTAGATGACGATATCGAATTCCGTTTGAAAGATAGACGCAGAAGCATCAAAGTCTCAATAAATACAAGGGTAAGCTTTGTCAAACCCATTACATGTCCATATGGGAGCAAATATCTCATGACCCATTACATCTACAGTCTTCCTTCTTACGTTGTTTGTTAAGCTATCCTTGAGACACCATCCATGCAATTTAGATGATGATATCGAATTCCCTTTGAAAGATAGACGCAGAAGCATCCAAGTCTCAAGAAACACAAGTGTAAGCTTTGTCAAATCCATTACATGTCCATATGGGAGCAAATATCTCATGACCCATTACATCTACAGTCTTCTTTCTTACGTTGTTTGTTGAGCTATCCTTGACACACCATCCATGCAATTTAGATGATGATATCGAATTCCGTATGAAAGATAGACGCAGAAGCATCAAAGTCTCAAGAAACACAAGTGTAAGCTTTGCCAAACCCATTACATGTCCATATGGGAGCAAATATCTCATGACCCATAGCATCTACAATCTTCCCTCTTACGTTGTTTGTTAAGCTATCCTTGACACACGATCCATGCAATTTAGATGACGATATCGAATTCCGTTTGAAAGATAGACGCAGAAGCATCAAAGTCTCAATAAATACAAGGGTAAGCTTTGTCAAACCCATTACATGTCCATATGGGAGCAAATATCTCATGACCCATTACATCTACAGTCTTCCTTCTTACGTTGTTTGTTAAGCTATCCTTGAGACCCCATCCATGCAATTTAGATGATGATATCGAATTCCCTTTGAAAGATAGACGCAGAAGCATCCAAGTCTCAAGAAACACAAGTGTAAGCTTTGTCAAATCCATTACATGTCCATATGGGAGCAAATATCTCATGACCCATTACATCTACAGTCTTCTTTCTTACGTTGTTTGTTGAGCTATCCTTGACACACCATCCATGCAATTTAGATGATGATATCGAATTCCGTTTGAAAGATAGACGCAGAAGCATTCAAGTCTCAAGAAATACAAGGGTAAGCTATGACAAACCCATTACATGTCCATATGAGAGCATATATCTCATGACCCATAGCATCTAAAATCTTCCCTCTTACGTTGTTTGTTAAGCTATCCTTGACACACCATCCATGCAATTTAGATGATGATATCGAATTCCCTTTGAACGATAGACGCAGAAGCATCCAAGTCTCAAGAAACACAAGTGTAAGCTTTGTCAAATCCATTACATGTCCATATGGGAGCAAATATCTCATGACCCATTATATCTACAGTCTTCGTTCTTACGTTGTTTGTTAAGCTATCCTTGACACACCATCCATGCAATTTAGATGACGATATCGAATTCCGTTTGAAAGATAGACGCAGAAGCATCCAAGTCTTAAGAAACACAAGTGTAAGCATTGTCAAACGCATTACATGTCCATATGAGAGCATATATCTCATGACCCATAGCATCTACAACCTTCTTTCTTACGCTGTTTGTTAAGCTATCCTTGACACACCATCCATGCAATTTAGATGACAATATCGAATTCCGTTTGAATGATAGACGCAAAAGCATCCAAGTCTCAAGAAAAACAAGTGTAAGCTTTGTCAAACCCATTACATGTCCATATGAGAGCATATATCTCATGACCCATAGCAATTTCAATCTTCCCTCTTACGTTGTTTGTTAAGCTATCCTTGACACACCATCCATGCAATTTAGATGATGATATCGAATTCTGTTTGAAAGATAGACGCAGAAGCATCCAAGTCTCAAGAAACACAAGTGTAAGCTTTGTCAAACCCATTACATGTCCATATGGGAGCAAATATCTCATGACCCATTACATCTACAGTCTTCTTTCTTACGTTGTTTGTTAAGCTATCCTTGACACACCATCCATGCAATTTAGATGACGATATCGAATTCCGTTTGAAAGATAGACGCAGAAGCATCCAAATCTCAAGAAACACAAGTGTAAGCTTTGCCAAACCCATTACATGTCCATATGAGAGCATATATCTCATGACCCATTACATCTACAGTCTTCCTTCTTACGTTGTTTGTTAAGCTATCCTTGACACACAATCCATGCAATTTAGATGATGATATCGAATTCCGTTTGAAAGATAGACGCAGAAACATCCAAGTCTCAAGAAAAACAAGTGTAAGCTTTGTCAAACCCATTACATGTCCATATGAGAGCATATATCTCATGACCCATAGCATCTACAACCTTCTTTCTTACGCTGTGTGTTAAGCTATCCTTGACACACCATCCATGCAATTTAGATGACGATATCGAATTCCGTTTGAAAGATAGACGCAGAAGCATCAAAGTCTCAAGAAATACAAGGGTAAGCTTTGTCAAACCCATTACATGTCCATATGGGAGGAAATATCTCATGACCCATTACATCTACAGTCTTCCTTCTTACGTTGTTTGTTAAGCTATCCTTGACACACAATCCATGCAATTTAGATGATGATATCGAATTCCGTTTGAAAGATAGACGCAGAAGCATCCAAGTCTCAAGAAAAACAAGTGTAAGCTTTGTCAAACCCATTACATGTCCATATGAGAGCATATATCTCATGACCCATAGCATCTACAATCTTCCCTCTTACGTTGTTTGTTAAGCTATCCTTTACACACCATCCATGCAATTTAGATGACGATATCGAATTCCGTTTGAAAGATAGACGCAGAAGCATCAAAGTCTCAAGAAATACAAGGGTAAGCTATGACAAACCCATTACATGTCCATATGGGAGCAAATATCTCATGACCCATTACATCTACAGTCTTCCTTCTTACGTTGTTTGTTAAGCTATCCTTGACACACAATCCATACAATTTAGATGATGATATCGAATTCCGTTTGAAAGATAGACGCAGAAGCATCAAAGTCTCAAGGAATACAAGGTTAAGCTTTGTCAAACCCATTACATGTCCATATGGGAGCAAATATCTCATGACCCATTAAATCTACAGTCTTCCTTCTTACGTTGTTTGTTAAGCTATCCTTGACACACAATCCATGCAATTTAGATGATGATATCGAATTCCGTTTGAAAGATAGACGCAGAAGCATCCAAGTCTCAAGAAAAACAAATGTAAGCTTTGTCAAACCCATTACATGTCCATATGAGAGCATATATCTCATGACCCATAGCATCTACAATCTTCCCTCTTACGTTGTTTGTTCAGCTATCCTTGACACACAATCCATGCAATTTAGATGATGATATCGAATTCCGTTTGAAAGATAGACGCAGAAGCATCAAAGTCTCAAGAAATACAAGGGTAAGCTTTGTCAAATCCATTACATGTCCATATGGGAGCAAATATCTCATGACCCATTACATCTACAGTCTTCCTTCTTACGTTGTTTGCTAAGCTATCCTTGACACACAATCCATGCAATTTAGATGATGATATCGAATTCCGTTTGAAAGATAGACGCAGAAGCATCCAAGTCTCAAGGAATACAAGGGTAAGCTTTGTCAAACCCATTACATGTCCATATGGGAGCAAATATCTCATGACCCATTACATCTACAGTCTTCCTTCTTACGTTGTTTGTTAAGCTATCCTTGACACACAATCCATGCAATTTAGATGATGGTATCGAATTCCGTTTGAAAGATAGACGCAGAAGCATCAAAGTCTCAAGAAATACAAGGGTAAGCTTTGTCAAACCCATTACATGTCCATGTGGGAGCAAATATCTCATGACCCATTACATCTACAGTCTTCCTTCTTACGTTGTTTGTTAAGCTATCCTTGACACACCACCCATGCAATTTAGATGATGATATCGAATTCCGTTTGAAAGATAGACGCAGAAGCATCCAAGTCTCAAGAAATACAAGGGTAAGCTTTGTCAAACCCATTACATGTCCATATGGGAGCAAATATCTCATGACCCATTACATCTACAGTCTTCCTTCTTACGTTGTTTGTTAAGCTATCCTTGACACACAATCCATACAATTTAGATGATGATATCGAATTCCGTTTGAAAGATAGACGCAGAAGCATCAAAGTCTCAAGAAACACAAGTGTAAGCTTTGTCAAACCCATTACATGTCCATATGAGAGCATATATCTCATGACCCATAGCATCTACAACCTTCTTTCTTACGCTGTGTGTTAAGCTATCCTTGACACACCATCCATGCAATTTAGATGACGATATCGAATTCCGTTTGAAAGATAGACGCAGAAGCATCAAAGTCTCAAGAAACACAAGTGTAAGCTTTGTCAAATCCATTACATGTCCATATGGGAGCAAATATCTCATGACCCATTACATCTACAGTCTTCCTTCTTACGTTGTTTGTTAAGCTATCCTTGACACACAATCCATACAATTTAGATGATGATATCGAATTCCGTTTGAAAGATAGACGCAGAAGCATCAAAGTCTCAAGAAACACAAGTGTAAGCTTTGTCAAACCCATTACATGTCCATATGAGAGCATATATCTCATGACCCATAGCATCTACAACCTTCTTTCTTACGCTGTTTGTTAAGCTATCCTTGACACACCATCCATGCAATTTAGATGACGATATCGAATTCCGTTTGAAAGATAGACGCAGAAGCATCCAAGTCTCAAGAAACACAAATGTAAGCTTTGTCATACCCATTACATGTCCATATGGGAGCAAATATCTCATGACCCATTACATCTACAGTCTTCTTTCTTACGTTGTTTGTTAAGCTATCCTTGACACACCATCCATGCAATTTAGATGATGATATCGAATTCCGTTTGAAAGATAGACGCAGAAGCATCCAAGTCTCAAGAAATACAAGGGTAAGCTTTGTCAAACCCATTACATGTCCATATGGGAGCAAATATCTCATGACCCATTACATCTACAGTCTTCTTTATTACGTTGTTTGTTAAGCTATCCTTGACACACCATCCATGCAATTTAGATGACGATATCGAATTCCGTTTGAAAGATAGACGCAGAAGCATCAAAGTCTCAAGAAATACAAGGGTAAGCTTTGTCAAACCCATTACATGTCCATATGGGAGCAAATATCTCATGACCCATTACATCTACAGTCTTCCTTCTCATGTTGTTTGTTAAGCTATCCTTGACACACCATCCATGCAATTTAGATGACGATATCGAATTCCGTTTGAAAGATAGACGCAGAAGCATCACAGTCTCAAGAAATACAAGGGTAAGTTTTGTCAAACACATTACATGTCCATATGGGAGCAAATATCTCATGACCCATTACATCTACAGTCTTCCTTCTTACGTTGTTTATTAAGCTATCCTTAACACACATTCCATGCAATTTAGATGATGATATCGAATTCCGTTTGAAAGATAGACGCAGAAGCATCAAAGTCTCAAGAAATACAAGGGTAAGCTTTGTCAAATCCATTACATGTCCATATGGGAGCAAATATCTCATGACCCATTACATATACAGTCTTCCTTCTTACGTTGTTTGTTAAGCTATCCTTGACACACCATCCATGCAATTTAGATGATGATATCGAATTCTAAGACTTCTTATGTAAGACCACCAGATCTTCCTATAGAACACAACCAAGACCTCTTAAGACCAACAGGTAAAGACCACTAGGTCTTCTTTTACGTCTTCCTGTAAAAGATCACGATTAAGTCTTCTTATACTACATCCTTACAGAATTCCACAAGCATTCTTATAGAATAGGAGGCCTTGAAAAATACCTTGCCGTAGAAGGCACAAAGGTCTTTTTATTGAAGACAAACAGTTTCTGTTGTAAAAGACAGACAGGCATTATTTTAGAAGAAATCCATGTCATTTTATAGATTACCCTCAGGTTTGTTACAGAATACTTACGGACTTTCTTTTAGAAGACCAACTGGTTTTCTTATATAAAACCACCAGGTATCATTGAAAAAGATCACTAAGACTTCTTATTAAAGACCACCAGGTCTTCATATAGAATACCAATAGGCCTCTTTATAACAGACCACCAAGTCTTCTTAAGATCACCAAAGATTCCTATGGAACATGACCTTATTTTCTTATAGAAGACAACCTTATCATGGAGGCCACCAGAACTTCTTATAGAATACCATCAGATCCTTTTGTAGATAAAACCCAAGTCTTCTTATAGAAACCACCAGTTCGTATCATATACGACGCCAGGTTTACTTATAGAAGACCACCAAATCTCCAAGGATTCCTATGGAACATGACCTTAGTTTCTTATTGAAGACCACCTTATCTTTTTATGGAAGGCCACCAGAACTTCTTATAGAATACCATCCGATCATTTAATAAATAACCCCAAGTCTTCTTGCAGTTCATCTCATATAAGGCACAAGGCTTACTTATAGAAAACCCCCAAATCTTCTTATAGATGACCACCAGGTCCTCTAGATGACCACCAGGCCTCTTGTAGAAACCCTTCAGGTTTTCTTATAAAATACCAAGTCGTCTTCATATAGCAAACCAAGTGGTAGGTCACCAAGTCCTATTCTGGCAGCTGTTAATCACAAGCAAGTTTCCACAAGCATTCACAATCAAAATATCAATTTAATCTTTATTTCATATGTCTCTTTTGTGTGTGTGTTACACTTCTTGTGCATTCTCTGCTCGATTGAACATTTTATATAATCGGCTTAATTGATTATTAAAGTGTTGAGGCGGGAATTAACAATCCTTGTCATCTTTACTATTTTATATTCCTCTCGTATTACCACACACTTCTGTTAATCTTGATTCCGCTACTTGCGCTTAAATGCGATAATGCGTTCCATGGGAACAATAAACGCTCTTTGGGATTGGTTTATGATGGATAAAGAACGAAGCTGTTGAATGTGATTATGATGATGATGGATGTGATGAGGTTTTTTCGGGAGTAGTGATTTTAATATGAAAATCAATCATATTTGGTGATTTTGTCTTTGTAAACTGACATAACAATGGATTAATTGATGGGAATATCTAAGCGATAGACCGCATTACAATGTTAACAATTGCAATGACTCGCCGAAATTTATGAGAAATATTTGGTTTCATTAGGTGTGATTGAAAGTATGCATGACACTTTAGCAGAAGACCATTAAAGTGAAAGAGGGTAATAAACCTAAAGTCACACAACCTATACCTAGAAGTGATACAAGGAAAATGGAATGAAACATTAAAATGGCGATTAATATACAGAACAACCGTAAACCACCATATGTGTTTGATAACAGCTTAACTAACAATTACCAACACTTATCCGTTGTTACATACTTTGCGCTGATAACAAAATTTTTAAAATATTTTGCAATTAATTCTACAAAATAATTTTACGCTCTGTGTTGCGGCTAGCGTCGCCCCATTGCTGTTGCTCTTCAGTAGTTGAAAAACTTGATTCCGTTTTAACTTTTGGTTTTGATTGCATTGTTACAGATGTTCAACATGTTTATGCCTAAAAGTATGCATCACAATTCAGCAAATGGCCATTGCTGCAAATATTGCTGATACTTGAGATTAAAGGGGAGTACACACTAACAGTCAAAACTGACAGTCAACCTTCTTTAAGGACAATTTTCCGGCAAATAACAAATTTTATTTAGCTAAAAACGTTTGAAATACAATATTTACGGTATTATTTAGAGATTATAAAAGAAATTTTTCAATTAGGCTTTGCTATTCACGAAATAAACCTCGATGACTGTCAGTTTTGCTTGTCAATGTGTACTTTACTTAAGAATCAATTTCTTACTTGCAAAGCTATCACTTTTTCAACAATCATCCAATATCTCTTACCAGTAATTATTTTTTACTTTTGTACCTAACAACTGTCCCCTAATCTATACCGCATATTCTCCAAATTCAACTAATTGCAACAATTTTGTTTTTCGTTGAAATGCAATTACAGTTTTTCTCTACATTTTTCAGATTAATTGCTTTGATTTTGGCTTTGTTGGTTAACTGTTTTTCTATGACTGAGAAATGGGTGTTTTTACTCGAATTTGAAAACGGAATTTAATTTTGTTCGATTGCAAAAAAAACCCAAATAAAACAGGATTTGCCGCTTTTGTTGTTTGTCACACAGAGAAAACTTTTGCCACCCATACCTTTGTTAGAAATACATGCTCTCAATCCCTTGCTATGCTCGCTCTCTGCTTTGAATAATTAACCAATGATTGTTTTTAAATTTGCAGTTTATTTGAAATTAGAATCTAACAACGCTGCTACATTCCTTTTATTTTATTTGGCCGACCGGGTCAGGCTGGACACAACACAATGACCCAGTTTACCATGGCTCTGTGAAATTGGGTGCCATTTTGAATCAATGAAAAAAATGGGTTTTTTTTTAATTTATTTCAAGTCATGTCCGCTAATGGATTTGTTTTCGAGTGCGGTTAACATGTTTATTTTTGACCAAAAATTATTTCCGTGGTCACTTCATTGCAATTCTTGTTTCTGTGAAACTATAGGATTTTTTATTACGTTTTTGTTTTAATTACAAATAAATTGCATTTGAAAATAAATAAAATTTTCCTAAACATGATAATAAAATGACTTTTGGAAATAAAATAAATAAAGAATCAGAAAATGAGTTTAGACTAGGATAGTACCGCAACAAAAGAAACGACCAACTGATTATAAAAACAAGTAACAAAGTATCAGTCGGCTTGGCCGACAGAGATATACCCTCAGCATGTGTATATTGAAACATTTTTTTTTTCCAAAAAACGTTTGTACTCGTATATAGGGGTTTTAAAAATTTTCGGCGTATAAACCGACAAAAATGTTGATTAGGATTAAAGAGCAAAAGGTTTGCGGAGGAGATACCTAAAGGAATAGATCCACGTTGACCATTATAGAAGTGGATCTCCAGCCACTACATATGGTGCCATAGAGGGTTTTTACAACCTTCGGGCTGTTTGCTCATGAAGTGTGGACTTGCTCCTGAAAAAACTTTTACCATCGTATTTGATGCAGTTAATACAAGTTGCTTCAACAAAAATCAAAGTGATTCGATTGCAGGTCTTAAAGTGAACTTATCCGAAATTTTGTGTGGGAGGTACCGGATGGAGTTGACAAATATAGTCCTGTTTAAACCTGATCTATATCTGGTAGATATAGAACTTAATCTATGTTTGGACAAAATATTACTAAAACCAAACTTTGGACCGAATCGGCAGACCTGTTCGAAAGTTAGTCACACGGTGTCATAGGGGTTTTTTGCAACTTTCAGGCTATTTTCTCAGGAAGTATGGACTTGCCCCTGATGAAACTTATACCGTAGTATGGAGGGCAGTGAATACAAGTTGCTAAAGCAAAAATCAAAGCGATTCGAGAGATGGTCCTAAACTGAACTTTTCCAAATTTTTGTGTGGACGGTACCCGACGGAGTGGACCAATTGAGTCCATATTAAAACCTGATCTAAGTCTGGTACACGCTCCACGATGGGCAAAGTATGGACCATATCGGTTACTCCTTTCAAGAGTTATCGTGCGCACAAATTTTCCGAACATTTTCGAACTTTTGTGGGGGAGGTACCCGAGGGAGTGGACCGATATAGCTCATCTTCGAACTTAAACTAAGTTTGGGCAAAATATTACGAAAGCCAAAATTTGAACCGAATCGGTTCATCCGTTTCAGAGTTATCGTGCGCTCCAGCCAGCCAGACAGACAGACAGACGGACGGACATTGCTCAATCGACTCCAAATTGTCTGAAACACATTTCGTCCAAACATACTTGGGGTCTAAAACCATTATTTCGATGAGGCACATTTTGCCCGTATGAAAGTGTATATACCCTTCATAGCCTAAAGGCTGAGGGTATAATTAAAAAAATATGAAAGAATTCTATATTGTTTTAATTCTGCTATTCCTATGCTGTGAATTCTTTCTTCTTATCCAGAATGCCATTCCTGTTTTAATAAAAATGTTTGCAAATGCATATTAAATTGGAAATAAATAACAAGCATATTGCAAAAGTATCGAAATAAACAACAAAAACGAACATTTGTATAGAAGAAAAATATCTTTGATTGTATGCAGAATTCGTTTGTATAGAGGAAAGAATAAATCAAAAACGTTCGTAGAAACTTTAATTAAAGATAGACAAAGAGATAGCAAAACTAAAAACTTCTAGAACTCACAAATATTCTAGAAAATTATTTTCTAATTACACAGAAAGAAGAAGAAAATCAAACTCACTGCAATTCATAAATTTATTTATTTTATTGTTGAACATAAAAAATAGTTTTATTATACCCTACTCTATAATTTGGGAAGGGTATTATAAGTTTTGCTAAAAATTCTTGTAACACCGCGAAATATTCGTAGCAGACCCTTAATGTTATATACCATTTTTCATATCTCGACGAGATAAAGCGATATAGCGATGTGTGTCCGTCCGTCCGTGAGTCCGTCGTTCCATTATATATTCTAATCAAACTCCAGGCCGCAATTATGGACCGATCATCACGAAATTTGGTATGGAGGTCGGTTTCACATCAAAATAGATCGCTATCGTCATTGGTAAAGATCGTGAAATATTTAGTGAGTGAAATGGAACAAAAAAAATTTTATCCGAATTTGTGTCTGCTCTGTAGGTCGCAATCATAGTCCGATCAACGAAAATTTAAATAAGGTGTGAGCTTATGACAGAGAATAAGCTTGCAATTTTACATGATGATCAGGTAGTTTTTACCGAGTGAAATAGACCGAAATTTTTTTTAATTATATCTTATATCTTTATTCCTGGTAGACACATTCCGCACACGTGAGTTATTTTTGAAAGACGATTTCTCCACCTTTCCTTAAATGTCAATTACGTTGATGTACGTGCTCAGATAACAGATTTAAAGCCTAGAAATTCCACAGTTTTAATTGTGTGTATATTAACAATAACCACGCTAGAGTTCGCAGTTATAATTTAATACTGACAAATTTTTACACGAGGTAAAAATTTTGGTCAAAGAAGATGCCAACAATTTTGGATAATGAGCGGATAGTTCTTAGCGGGTGAACTTTTGTGGGAACAAGTAAAAAAGAGTCAGTCGGCTTTGCCGACAGATATATACCCTCAGCCAATGTGAAGTGAAACTTTCACCTACGGACAGATCGAATGTATTTAAGGTCACTTCAGAATTTTGTGGCCCTTTTTGGACATTAAAACTTGCCGAAAAAAATGTGGATTAGGAATTAACTGCACTAAGACACAAATGTTGAACTTTTGTGGGGGAGGTACCTTTAGAGAGGACCAGTATGGGCCATTTTAGAAGTTAAACTAAATTTTGACAAAATATTAGCACATCCAAAGTTTGGACCAAATTGGTTGCCCCACTGAAGTAATATCGTCCTCGCATTTTAGTGACATTTTAAATATTGGGGAGAAGTACCGGAAGTTGTGGACCGGTATTGCCCCATGAAACTAAGTTTGGATATAATACAGGGTGTTTTTTTAAGCCCGATAGAACTTGAAATTGTAAAAAATAACACAAAAAATTAAGTTGTAATCATATTTTTTTTATTCGAAAGATAAATACTTGACATTAACATTTGCAAATGATTTCAAGCATATGGGCACCGCGGCTGTTCTTGACGAAGTGCATTCTGGACGTGCTAATTTTGGCCACTTTTTCGAGCACTGCTGGCCGTATGTCACGAATAACACGAACAATGCTGGCCTCAAGGCATCAATTGTTGCTGGTTTATCAGCATAAACCAGTGACTTCACGTAGCCCCACAGGAAATAATCGAGAGGTGTCAAATCGCACGACCTTGGAGGCCAATTGACAGATCTACTTCTCGAAATCAACTTATCGCCAAATTTTGATTTCAATAAGTCGATGGTTGCGTTCGCCGTATGGCACGTAGCGCCATCCTGTTGAAACCACATCTCCTCCGGATCAATGTCATCCATATTTTCAAACAAAAAATCATTGATCATGGTGCGGTAACGATCTTCATTGACCGTAACGCGAGCTCCGGCCTCATTTTTGAAGAAATAAGGTCCGATGATGCCACCAGCGTGAAAACCGCACCATACGGTGCATTTTCTGGATGTAATGGAGTCTGTAGGGTCTCTTGTGGATGGTCTCACTCCATATGCGGCAATTTTGCTTATTAACAAACCCGTTAAGCCAAAAATGCGCCTCATCGCTGAACGCCATACAAATGACGAAGTCGTCTATAAGTTGCTGCGAATCGACGACTGATTTTCAAAGTAAATTTGGATAATTTCGTAGCGTTGTTCAAGCGTCTATTCATGATAATTTGTCAGAGTATACTGAAACAAATAAAAAAAAGTTTCATCAAAATTTAATTGTTTGTGTTACTTTTTACAATTTAAAGTTCTATCTAGCTTAAAAAAAACCCTTTATGACGAAGACCAAATGTTGGACCGAATCGGTTGAAAAATTCGAGAGCTATCGTGCTCTCCGACAGCCAGATATGGTGACGTAGGGATTTTTTACACCTTTCGGGGTTGTTTTCCTAAGAAATATGGACTTGCCCCTGAAAAAAACTTTTACCGTCGTAATGGAGGTAGCGACTGCAAATCGCTTCAACAAAATCAAAGTGATTCGAGAGCAGGTCTTAAAGTGAACTTATCCGAAATTGTGTGTGAGAGGTACCAGAAGGAGTAGACAAACATAGTCCATATTCGAACCTGTTCTATATCTGGTAGATATATTAGGATGTGCAAAGTATGGATTACATCGGTCACTCCCTTCAAGAGTTATCGTGCGCAGAATTTTTCCGAAAATTTTTGAACTTTTGTGGGGGAGGTACCTGAAGAAGTGGACCGATATGGCTTATATTTAAACTATATTTGGACAAAATATTACGAAGGTCAAATTTTGGAACGAATCGGCAGACCCGTTCGAGAGTTATCTTGCGCTCCATCTACTACACAAGGTGTTACTCGTATAGGGGCTTTTTGCATCTTTCAGGCTATTTTTTCAGGAAGTATGGACTTGCCCCTGATGAAACTTGTACCGTCGTATGGGGGCAATAAATACAATTTGTTGTAACAAAAATCAAAGCTATTCTAGAGCAGGTCCTAAATCTGAACTAATCCGAAATTTTGTGTTGGAGGTACCCGCAGGAGTGGACCGATTGAGTCCATTTTGGAACCTCATCTAAGTTTAGTAGAAATTTCACGATGTGCAAAGTATGGATCAAATGGGTTACTTCCTTCCAGAGTTATGGTGCGCTCAAATTTTCCGAACATTTTCGAACTTTTGTGGGGAGGTACCGGAAGAAGTGGACCGATATAGCCCATCTTCGAACTTAAACTAAGTTTGGACAAAATATTACGAAAAACCAAATTTTGGATCGAATCGGTTGATCCGTTCGAGAGTTATCGTGCGCTGCAGCCAGCCAGACAGACAGACAGACGGACGGACGGACATTGCTCAATCGACTCCAAATTGTCTGAAACACATTTCGTCCAAACATACTAGACCCCAAGACACCATTATTTCGATGAGGCACATTTTGCCCGTATATCCTGTATATCCCTCGTTAGCATAAATGCTGAGGGTATAAAAATATCCAAATTAACAAAAGTGTTTTTTATTTATTTGAAAATTTTACTTTTTTAGGCGAAGATCATTTTTATACCCTCCACCATAGTATGGACGGTATATTAAGTTTGTTTTTCCGTTTGTAACGCATTGAAATACTCATTTGCGACCCTATAAAGTATATATATTCTTGATCAGGGTAAAATTCTGAGTCGAAATGTGCAGGTCTGTCCGTCCGTCTGTGGTAATCACTCTAGCATCCACAAAAATGGAGATAAAACGCTGAAATTTTGGTCAAGTTCGATGATGGGCTATATCGGTCCACGTTTTGGTATAGCCCCCATATAACGGTACACCCCGAATTTACGGTATTTTGCCGTTTTTAGCTACCGATTTAGCTATAATTTGACACTTAGGGTTCTTTAGTGTCAATAAACCTATATAGCAAAAGTAGTGGACATAGGTCCACGTTTTGGTATAGCCCCCATATAACGGTACCCCCGATTTACGGTATTTTGACGTTTTTGAGCTACATTTTCAGACCGATGTAGCTATATTTGAAATTTAGCGTTCCTAAGTGTCAATAAACTTATATAACAAAAGTTGTGGATTTATCGGTAAAATACCGATTTACGGTATTTTGAAGTTTTTAGCTACATTTTCATACCGATTTAGCTATAATTTGGCATTTAGGGCTCTTCAGCGTCACTAAACTTATATAACAAAACTTGTGGACATAGGTCCACGTTTTGGTATAGCCCCCATATAACGGTACCCCCGATTTACGGTATTTTGCTGTTTTTAGCTTCATTTTTCAGACCGATTTAGCTATAATTTGACATTTAGGGTTCTTAAGTGTCAATAAACTTATATAACAAAAGTTGTGGACATAGGTCCACGTTTTGGTATAGCCCCCATATAACGGTACCCCCATTTAAGGTATTTTGACGTTTTTAGCTACATTTTCAGACCGATTTATCTATAATGTGACATTTTGGGTTCTTAAGTGTCAATAAACTTATATAACAAAAGTTGTGGACATAGGTCCACGTTTTGGTATAGCCCCTATATAACGGTTCCCCGATTTACGTTATTTTGACGTTTTTAGCTACATTTTCAGACCGATTTAGCTATAAATTGACATTTAGGGTTCTTAAGTGTAAACAAACTTATATAACAAATCTAGAGGACGTAGATCAATGTTTTGGAATAGCCCCCATATAACGTTACCGCCCGATTTCAGGTATTTTGACGATTTAAATCGCATTTCTAGACCGAATTAGCTATAATTTGATATTTAGGGTTCTTAGTGACCAAAAAATTATATTCGAAAAAATGATGCACATAGGTAAATGTTTTGGTATAGCCCCATATAACGGTGCCCCCCGATTTACGGTATTTTGACGTTTTAGCTACATTTTCAGGTCGATTAAGCTATAATTTGACATTTAGGGTTCTCAAGTGTAAATAAACTTATATAACAAAAGTTGTGGACATAGGTCCACGTTTTGGTATAGCTCCCATATAGCGGTGCCCCCGATTTACGGTATTTTGACGTTTTAGCTACATTTTCTGATTTTCGGTATTTTGAGATTTTTACCTACAAGTTTTAGCCGAATTGGCTGTGATTTGAACATTTGACATTTGAAGTTCTTAGTGGTCAACACACCTCTCCACCAAAATTGTCTGAAATTTTGGGAAAATGCGTCTTTTGTTTGCAGGCAGGTCAAGTTCGATGATGGGCTATATCGGTCCACGTTTTGGTATATCCCCCATATAACGGTACCCCCCATATTTACGGTATTTCTAACTTTTTAGCTACATTTTCAGACCGATGTAGCTACAATTTGACATTTAGGGTTCTTAAGTGTAAATAAACTTATATAACGAAAGTTGTGGACATAGGTCCACGTTTTGGTATAGCCCCCATATAACGGTGCCCCCCGATTTACGGTATTTTGACGTTTTAGCTACATTTTCAGGTCGATTAAGCTATAATTTGACATTTAGGGTTCTCAAGTGTAAATAAACTTATATAACAAAAGTTGTGGACATAGGGCCACGTTTTGGTATAGCTCCCATATAACGGTACCCCCCAATTTATGGCATTTTGACGTTTTTAGTTACATTTTCAGACCGATTTGGCTATAAATTTACATTTAGGGTTATTAAATGTCAATAAAATTTGAGGATTTTACTTAAAATGTTTAACTACGTAGGTCCATGTTCTGGAATAGCCCCAAAACAAACCTCCCAATTTTCCGTACCTTAGCTTTATTTTTTGGACGAACTTTCTGTAATTTGAAATTTAAAAGTTAAGTTCATATTTTCGTATATCCCACATACCTCCGAACTAGCTGTTAATAACATTTGAAGTTCCCACGTTATGTACCGATTTTCGGTATTTTGAGGATTCTAGCTACAATTTTTAACCGAGTTAGGAGTTATTTGACATTAAAGGCTCCCATCAAAAACTGTCAACATAGGTCCATGTTTTATTATAACCCCTATATAACGGTACCTCTCAATTTCTCGCCCACCAAAAATTGTCAACATACTTGTTAGATATAGGCACCATAAAAAAGGGTCTCTCGAATGAAGCATTTTATGTACATTATCTGACATTTTAACGTAGCCACTTAAAGTTGGGGACAGGAATGAAAACAATTATTCCATTTTAGTTCAGAATATTTTATGGTGGAGGGTGCGAAAAGTTCGGCCTGGCTGAACTTAACGCTTTTTTACTTGTTTGATTTTTGAAGAATAGACTTCGGAGATAGAGGCCAGGAGGAGTGGTGTAGGGTATCACATTGTTGGCCCTGTCCGACTATAACCTTTGCTTACTTGTTTTATTTGAATTGTACTGACGAGTATCTCAGCTTTGACAGCAAAAATTTCAATCAGTACCAAGTAGATATCGACAAGAGTTAAATATAAAATTAAATATTAATTACTTAGGTTCAGTTCGTCTTAAGTCATTCGGTACAAAAGCCAGATAGTTGTTTCTTAAAATTAGAGTTACTTATATATTTGTATCAAATATTTTCTACTGGTATTTTCTTGTATTCCTATCTTCTCTTGTCCACATTAAAGGTATCAACATTTAAGTTTTCCACTAAGAAACGTAAAACTTTTCCATTGTCTGGCTGGCAGTCTATAACTTTGCAACATCAAGCATAAAAATTTCTCAAACAAGTTATAAAATATTTTGCGGAAATGCATTTTTTGGCAAATGGTTGGCGATATACTTTATTGGACATTATAGTTGGTGTAAGCAATAAACTTTTTACAATAGCTACGGGAAATTAATAGGAGTGGTAAGAGAAAAGGCTAGCTATTGGTATGACAATCGGAGATTTTTTCATTGGGATATTGCTAAATTATGGAGATTATGGAGCCATTTTCAAATATGCGTATACTTAATTTGTTTAACAGAATGCATGCACCCCAATTCACATTAGCTCAACGATATTGCACCTGCTTTTTTCGGCTAGTCAGAACGGCGTGTCTTATGACACCACTTGTAGAGAAGTTTCTCATGGCTGATATACAAACGGAAATGTTACTACAGCATTACACTGAGTGGTATTTTTGTCACCATGAAAAATGTGATATTGACTGGTCGAACCCGAGGATGTAGAATGCATGTCAGGCGAGCTTATCATTGCACCGTCATTACCACTTTTAAAGTTAAGAATATCACAGAAATTGCTGAGCTTTGTGGCCGGATGAATTCTATTGAAAAAATTCTGTCACTCACATTTTACCACAAGTTCAAAAACAAAAACTTTCAGTTTTCATTGCAAAGCCACTAAACTAGGCAAACCATCAGACACAATGACAGTAACATTCTCTAATATTGGTAAAATAAAGAGGTCAAAAAGTCACATCAAACTTGTGTTCCATACAAACCACATGATATGGCCATATGTTTTTCATAGAAATAAGCTGAAAACTTTCTTTCAGTTTTTGTGTTTATGTGTGTGAGTGTGGGTGGGTGTTTGTATATGATACCAGTGCATTTTAACATTTTCACTAATAATATACAGCCACCCTCACCTACACATATTCATAGAAGCACAAATTAACAAGAAGTACAAAAAAATTTCATTACAATGTAAAATGGGGAAGCAGGAATGATCTGCTTAAATTTAAGTAGCACGGCATGTAATTTATGTAACCATGATTTGTTACAATTGCTCTATTTTCAGTGCCTTTGTTGTTTCTGGAATACATTTGCACTATTAACTTGACATGTAACAAGTAAGATTGTATCAGTCACCTGTGCCGACCTATCAACCTTGGACCTACATATAAGGGGTTTCTGAGTTTTTGGGCCAATTTCTCAGGAATATGGATTTGCCACCGAACAAAATTGTACAGTCTCTACTAATGCCGCATACCCAATATGTTGCCAAAAATTTAAAAGCGATCCCAGGTGGGTCTTTAAACTGCACTCTTTCTAAACATTGTGTGGGCGGTACCCGAAAGAGTGGTAGTCAATATTCGGACATAATTCGAGGCTGTATGGAATAATACGATGTACAACGTTTAGACCAAATCGGTTTATCGCTTCGAGGGTTATCTTACGAACTACCCAGTTTAGTTGGTAACGGCTTTTTTGGATATTATGGGTCATTATCTCAGGAAAAAAAATTGCAACGTCGCACAGTGTTGCCGCAGTTATTTAATAAATATGTCAATAATGTTGAGAAATCCCAAATGCTAGAATAAATTGTTCATGTGAACTGTGTTTGAAACAAGTTTTGTAAAATATATAATACAAAATACCGCTGAAACAACATGAAGTAATAATTTTTGGAGTTTCAGAATGTTCAGAAGAATTTACAGAGAACATTATTTGGGAGATATTTGCAACAGTTTACATGGTTCAACTTCGAATAATTTAGCTGATGGTTGGTTGGTTTACGTGGCTATACTTTATAGCTCCAATTAGTATGTAAGGAATACCGTTTTGAAAACCACAACACTCGTTCAAGGATTATTTCGTAGTATTAAATTGGCAGTTAAAGACAACCTCATGAGTTGAGAAATCGCAGAAGGTCTCCCGGACCTACTATCTATCTCAGCGATATTATGAAGGAACGGTCGTCCTATAGCTTTAAGTCGTCCTTGCATTAGTGCAGGTCAGGAACAGAGGAGGAGCTCCACAGTTCCTTCCTCTTCTTCATCTCCGCAGCTGCAACAGTGGTCATTGTGTGGTATACTTAAGCGCTTTGCGTTGTTACCAATAGTCCAGCGACCGGTTAACACTGTAATAAGTCTTGCCAAATTTGATTTCAAAAGGCTGATCAAATGTCATTGTAGGAGCGCAGTAATCAGCAGTAGTTGCTATTTCTTTTGGTAATTTGTGAAGCTCGCACGCATATCCGTAGGCTCTATCGCTCCATATTCCTAGAGTCCGCAGCCTTGCCGCATTACATGTTGCAACTGCTTTGATGTGTATGTCTGTTGGCAGAATGTGCCTCATAATATTGAGGGCTTCAGCCGGACAAATCCGAATTGCCCCTGTCACCCCTATGCATTCGGATCTTTGCATACTATATAGTTTTTTCTGTGAAGTTTTCTTTTCCACTGTTGGTCACCATACTAGTGCTCCGTATGTAAGAATTGGTCTTATTATGCTGGTGTACCTCCATAACACAATTTTAGGTTTAAGGCCCCAACGGCTCCCAAACATTTTGGGTCATGTGTAGTGTGCAACGGTTGCTTTGTGAGCACGATATTCCATGTTACGTTTACATGATAGAGGTATTTCTTGACCCCATAGTTGTGGTAGATTGGGGATTGAATATTTGGTCTTTGTGGTGAATAGCACTATCTCAGTTTTCCCTGGTTTCACACCCAGGCCACAGCTTGTGGCCCAAGTATCTAGTGATTTCAAGGCCCAGTTCATGATGTCACTTAGCACGGACGGGAACAAACCGGAGACGAGTATTTCCACATCGCCCGCATAAGCAACCACCTTAATCCCCATATGGTCAAGTTTGATAAGGATTTCATTAATGACAAGGAGCCAAAGCAGTGGCGATATAACTCCTCCCTGTGGAGTTCCTCTGTTTACGTGCTTTGACATCGAACTGTTTCCCAGTAAGGCATAGGGATACCCAGTGAATTGCAATAATCGTTTATTCGGGTTTCGTGAAAAACTTAAAACTCGACTTTCGATTAATCGTTAGCAGCCGAAAAGAGATTATAATCGAATATAATCGACCATTTTCATTGATGCGATCCGTGATGGTTATATGTATATAAAAGTACCGTTTACCCAATAGTAAACTACGACTAATAGTCGACCACGATTAATAGCCGACTACGAATAATAATAGACTACGACTAATGGTAGACTACGAATAATTGTTGACTCTGTCTTCCGAAAGTCGACTAAGAATAATCGATTATCCGGTTTTCGCACAGTCAGTAGTCGACTACGACTTTTGGAAATTTTACGGTTAATAATCGATTAACCGAAATCGATTTTACGTATCCCTAGTGAGGCAGTAATAACTCTACTTTGCAACATGGTGGTTATCCAGCACCCGATGAATGACTCCACGCCGAAGTTATCTAGACTTGGTTTTATTGCTGCGGTACTGACATTATTGAAGGCGCCTTCTATATCCAGAAAAGCAGCCAAGGTGTATTGTTTATGTTCTAAGGATTTCTCGATAATCCTAACGACTTCGTGTAGGGCTGTATCTGTCGAGCATCCTTTTATGTAAGCGTGTTGACTGGAAGATATGTTGTTTGAGTTGTCCATCTTTTCTCGAATATGCACTTAGATGAATCTTTCGAGCGTCTTAAGTAGAAATGATGAAAGACTTATGGATCTAAAGTCTGTAGCATTTTCATGACTACGCTTTCCTGCTTTGGATATGAAGACAAGTTTGACTTGTCTCCAACTCGCTGCAACATAGTTAAGGGATATACATCTACTAGCCAAGGATTTATTATGGTTTCCGTACTTTGCAGCATTTTTGGTATGATACCATCTGGCTCAGGAGATTTGTAGGGAGAGATGCTGTTTATAGCCCATGTGACTTTACTAGGACTTATTATCTCATCGACTTCGGTATTGTTTATATCTATATTAGTATTGGATTGCTCTTCGCTAGTTCTATCAGAGCAGCCAGGAAAGTGCGTCGTATGAAGAATTTCAAGAGATTCGTCTGAGTCATCAGACCATGTGTCGTTGTTTCTCTTTATATATGTGGGATTCGAGTGCCCTTTTCCCATAGCTTTGCTTAGTGTGGATGTATCTTTGGTGCTGTCTAGTGATTCGCAGAATTCAATCCATGATTGCTTTTTACTCTGGCTATGGCCTTTTTGTACTCCTTCAGCATAGCCTTGTATAGCTGCCAGGATCCGCTTTGGTAGCTGTCGTTGAAATCTTTCCGTGACTGTTTACGCAGTTTAGAGAGCTCGGATGTCCACCATGGTGGATTGTGTTTTTTCGAGCGCGTCAGTGGGCATGATACCTTTAAATCTGTATCTAGAGATTTCTCCAAAATAGATACAGCTTTATCTATACACACCGTAGTATCTCCTTTGTGTGGAATGCTGGGTAGTTTGTCTTTTAAACTTCTCCCAGTTCGTTCTTTTAGGGTTGCGAAAGCATTTAATTGGCGTTGCTTTTCAGATATATTAAATAGTATCCAATTGTTATCTGAGAACGATTTTTTATCGGATACTATCCAGTTAGCTATTTCGAGATGACGTTTATCGGATACCAGTGTGAGGTCAATGACCTCCTGCCACCCACTAAAGTTATCCGAGCTTGGAAATACAATAGTTGGGTTAGTACCTCTAATACCTCTGTCGTTCGTTTCTGTGCTGCCCCATAGGGTATGTCGTGCATTTGCATCGCAGCCAATGATGATGGTGTTGAGTGTGTGTATGGCCTCCATGGTACTCCAGACCTCGCTTGGTGGGGCTTCCCTTGAGGGGGCCATGTAGTAAGGAGCAATAAAGAACTGCTTCCACTCTTGCCACGGTGAAGTCCGCTGTACTATACTCTGGCCATAGAAATGCGTTTATTTTATTTTTAACAGTTAGACATGATGTATGCTTACCGTTATCCTTCATGTATAATGTTTTATATGCTCAGCCATAAAGACCCTTTACTTCGTTTTCGTAAACGTAGGGTTCTTGGATGATGCCTATATCAAGATCCTCCTCTACTAGAAGGATCCGCAGGTTATCTGAGGCGACTCTAGAGATTGATCTGCACAACCTTGAGTATCATCTTATCGTGGGGATGATGTTGATGGCCCCCAACTGCATGTTATTTAGTAGCTTTTTGGCATCGTCGATGTCATCTGCATCGTCTTCTCCGTCCGGGCCATGCGATCTTAGTATCTTTACTTTGGCTTCCTTTACGCCAAAGAACAGTTTGCTGCCGAGTCTCTCTAGTGCATTCACTCTGGCCTCTGTTATAGAGAGAACCAAACTCATGCTGTTATTGTTCGGGGGTTCAGTGGCGATTACGGACCAATCGTTCATTGGAACATCCTTGTTCATCTTCGACAGACCTTGTAGCAGTTTCGGGCCGTCACAATCTATCTTGGGCAGCCAAACTCTGGCACGAGGTCTTATTGGGATTTCTTGGGCTGGGATCAACCGCAGGCTGATGTCTTCCCATGCATCGCTGATCTTAGCTTCATTTTTCCACGAATTCCTTTGAGAACTGGTCCATACATTTGATTACCCTGTAGCCACGATGAACCTCGCTTGAGTCGAAATGAGGCACAGGAGAATCTTCGTTTGTGAAAACATGTTCCAAAACTTGTTGTGACAATTTAGTTTCTACCATGTCCCATTCCGCAGTGGTGATAGGGGATAGCTTTTCCTTCTTGTCGTTAGCCACGGCAACCATGAGGTCGTCCTTAACTACTTCACTGAAAGGACGTTTTATTGTTTAAGAGGCAGTAGTGTTATGGTTTTTCCTCTTGGGAGCGCTCACGTTTGGAGGAAGTTGGGCGATCGACGCTTTTAGAGGTTTTGGCTTCCTCGTATTCCTCGACGATTTTCGTGTACTTAATCTTGTCCAACTCATCCCGTTCGTGGACCGTACCATTTGCAGCATTCTTGGCGATCTTGCCGAGAATGAATTTTGCCTTCTGGTATAGGGCCTTTCGAACGTCGGCCGGACTTTTCTTTTTCTTGTTGGATTGTGTAGTTTTACTATCCTCAGTGACGGTCAGAGTTGCTGTTTTTGTGGTTGTCTGATGAAGTGTGTCGGAACTGACAACACTTAGTTGGCTAGCTACCAGCTCCTGGCTGGATGCTAAAAAGTCATCTTTGGAAGAGTTGCCATACTGCAACCGAGGAGTTTTGTTTTTGTTTTCTTTTGTATTTTGTTCCCACGAGTGTGCCAAAAGGGGATGGACCATCGTACGCAGTGACGGCTTGCGCAGACTAGGCTACTAATAAGTACAACTCGACCCGTGCCCTGGCGTTGAGTTTAGCTAATACCGAACTGAATTCCAGAATTTATGTAAAATTTTCTGTATTTTATCGATTCTGATGCCCCAAATGGATTTTTCTTATGTAGTCTGTTCATCAGATACGTTCTACTAGTTTAAGGCTACAATATTGCTAAAGACAACAAGGTCAAATTCCTATTCCTTTCTGAGATAAAAATTAAAAAATGTAATTTGACCCGGTTTAAATGAAGTCATAAAATCTCAATTGGATCTGACAAGACAAAGCCCAAGTGGGGTTTTGTAGCCTTTAAAAAAATGCATACTAGAAGTTGTTTACATTTTCAGTGTTGTGTAGTTGGGATATATGTACAACTCCTGCAATAAAAAATAGAGTTTAGTGCTTTCATAATGAAATTAAACTAATTGTTCCTATTCACTTCAATAGAGTTCGAACTTAACGCCGTTCTTACTTGTTAGTATAATGACTTTACTCCTGGAAGTTGATGTACATGGTCAGCCTAATATATACAGCCTGATATATACAGAGATCGCACAGCTGTGGGAAGTGTAAACATAATCAAGCTAGATGTCGCAGTTATAGTTCAAGAGGTTCGGTCTGTCTGTCCATTAAAAAAAAAAAACAGAAAACAACACATAACCTGTCGCAATCACATAAAATAAAATTCATGAGCAAATAATGCCCAGATAAAGTGGTGTAAGGTATTGCATGGTCGGCCCCGTCAGACTATAGCCTTCTCTTCCTTGTTTTGGTATATATATATATGTAAGTATAGGTCTACGACTTTTATTTTGATGCGTTACAAACTTTTTGGCCAAAACGAGCATATACTACCCTCCCCACAGTGTGGTGTAGAGTATAAATTGAAGTAATACATATTTCAACAAGTATCCTCTATTGTTCCTGTTCATTTGAATGGCATTAGAAATAAATAGACACTGTTTACTCTAACTGGAATGTTTACCAATTATGGTCACGCTGTGTGGCAACCCGACAAAAGCAAATCAATGGAGTCCAATGAAAATTTAGGCATATAAAGCTAATTAATTGGAAGAACTATTCCACTAAGCACAAACACACAATTTGGCTGCATTTGTGATGCAATTTGCTTTGTTTCGGGCTCAAAAGAAATTGAGACCGTATTAGTGATTAAAATTACCAATACGCAATAATAACCTCGAAATATGAAGAGGTCAATTGGAGCGTATGACTGATAATGTAACTTATACGTTCAACACGATTGAAAGGTATACAAAGTAATTTAAGCTTATTTGGTGTGTAAGCGAAGAGACTATAAATATATGAGGCGCTCAACGCCAAAACGGCCTAACCCACATGTCCAAAATCAAACTGACTATAAAGATTTAACCTGAACATTTTGACTTAAATATTAAAAAAAACTCCATATTGCATTATTTTAGCAGGAATAATAACCTAGTGTTATACAATGCAATATGGAATTTGTTTAGTATGTATTTCAAAAGGTATCGATTAGATCTTTATAGCCACTTTGATCTTTTTGGGCATGTGGCCGTTTTGGCGCTGAGCGCCTCATATATGCCAATGGAATATAATAGTTGCAATCTATTGGGGAAATTAAACCATCTGTAACCTACCTACATCTGCAAACTTGACCCAAAAAATTTCGCAAAAAAAAACAAAGCAACAAACATGTGTACACTTACTTTATACTTACTTGTGGTTTGTTTTACTGCATAAACTTCCTGAAAATCCCTCAGGTAACGTTTATCCTTTCCGCCATCCATCCTCCCTCTTTTTTGTAGCTTTGTGCTCATTGAGCTCATTTTCTTTTCCTTACAGCCAAATGGTTTTGTTTACTCTTTGTGATACACGTCAGCTGCTTAGCTTAAGCAACATCTTTGTTATCAGTTGACTTGGCCGCAGAAGTCAAAACTAAAGATTCTGTTTGAGGTAGAAGTACTAAGTTTTGATACAGAATGCCGAACAGTTGCAATTTTTTCCAGGCAACTTTAAAAGAAACAAAGGGAAAACTACTTTTAAAAAGTTGAGATTAAGAGTAAATAAGTTAAACCGAAAATAAAAACAAGTAAGAAAGGCGTACAAGATCGTGTAAGGGATATTGTGCGAATGACTAAAGCCTATGGTCAACGAGATAATTGGGTCACACCAATGCGGCTTTAGATCTGGCAAGTCCGCCATTGACTAGATATTTACTCTGCGACTAATTCTGGAGAAGACCCAAGAGATGCAGATCGACACCTACCACCTTTTTGTCGATTATAAAGCAGCCTTCGACATCCCGCTGCGTTCAAAGGTATTTCAAGTCTGAGTTAGCTATCCCCGCAAATCTAATTCGGCTTTGTAAAATGACTTTTCCTGACACGAGATCCTCAATTAAAATAGGTAAGAATCTCTCCGAAGAGTTTTGTACCAAAAGAGTTTTCAGGCAAGGAGACAGCCTTTCGTGTGATCTCTTCAACATCCTGCTGGAAAAGGTTATACGAGAGGCAAACGTCAAAAGACGTGGTACAATCTACACCAATACCCACATGTTAGTTGCTTATGCTGATGATATCGACATCATGGGACGATCAGTAAAAGAAGTGACTGATACCTTTATGAAGGTCAAAGGAGAATCTGCTAAAGGGGGTCTGGCGGTAAAAGGTGAGAAGACCAAGTTGATGGTGTCGAAGCGCAATGCGTCCATTGAGCTCGGACGTTGAAAGAAGTGGCACAATCTACACCAATAGCCACGTGTTACTTGCTTATTATGCTGATGATATTGACATCATGGCACGATCAGTAAAATAAGTAACTGATACCTTTATGAAGGTCGAAGGAGAATCTACTAAAGTGGGTGTTGCGGTAAAAGGTGAGAAGACCAAGTTGATGGTGTCGACGCGCAATGCGTCCATTGAGCTCGGACCAACCGTGGAAGTTGGTTCCTATAATTTTGAGGTAGTAAAAGACTTCGTCTACCTCGGCACCTCCGTAAACGCAACAAACGACATCGGTTGTGAAATAAAAAGAAAAATTCTATTGGCCAACATATGCTACTTTGGTTTAAGTAAGCAGTGTAAAAACAAAGCCACATCTCGTCAAACAAAAAAAAACACTATACACAACGCTGATACTACCCGTGCTAATGTATGGCTCCGAAGCATGGGTACTTGAGCAAGCAGACATGGCAGTGCTTGGTGTGTTTGAGAGAAAAATTCTTCGAAAGATCTACGGACCAATCTGCGTTGACGGTGAATATCGACGTCGCATGAAGCACGACCTGTATCTGCTATACAACGACATCAATATATCGAGATGCAACGATTGCGTTGGCTAGGCCATATCATAAGAAAGAGCGATTATGAACCCGCTAAAAAGCGTATAAATACGGGCCGCTTGGTGATACACGCAGAATTGGCAGGTCAAGGAATAGATGGCGCAAACAAGTGGATGAAGAGATAAGAGAGGCCACAACCTTCAAAATACCGGAAATAGGAAGGTACCGTTCTATGGGGGCTATACTAAGGCGTGGACCTATACCGAACAATTTCATATGGAACCTTTAATACCCCAAATGAAGACCATTTCGGTGGTATATTGGGGGCGAAAACTTTCAATATAGCGGAAATCGGGAGGTACCGTTCTATGGGGGCTTTATGAAGGCGTGGGCCTATACCTACAAATTTCTGGTGGAAAGTCTTATTTCCCCAACGGCGTCGAAGTACCAAATTTCAGCCATTTCGGTCTGATAATCGGGCTAAAACCTTCAAATGCCGAAAATCGGGTGGTACCGTTCTATGGGGGCTATATCAAAACTTGGACCGATATAGCCCATTTGTAATACTAAATATCCTAGGAGTAATAGAAACTTCTGGTTGCCACTGTGGTGCAATGGTATGAACGCCCGCCTTGCACGTAGAAGGCTGTGGGTTCAATTCCCAGGCCATGCAACATCAAATTTTCAACGGTGGCAAAATACATTTCCTGAGTATTTCAGCCATGTAAAACATCTCTACAAGTGGTGTCTTAAGGCACGTCGTTCGGACTCGGCGATAAACAGTAGATCCCATATAATTTCAACAGACGCACGGATTTTTACCCTGATCAATAATATATTTTCTTTGATTTAAAATGAACTAAATGCTTAACGAAAATTTACGTTACAATTCAAATTCTTAAATTAACAGAAATCCGTCTACAATAACTTAAATCTACCAGTTACTTTCGTAACTGTGCCTGTTCGTCTTGACTATGTGCAATTCTCGTTCCATACGGCTTGCCGCAGATGTACCTCCTTCATCAACTTTGACTTTAGACTGTCGCTTCCTCGAAGGACATACTCGGCGTTGTGCTCTCTCAATATGACCTTTGGGGAATCTTTTAAATTCCCGTTGGGGACTATATATAATGTCTTCTTTTATCGGGGTCTCACTGCTTCCAAGTACAATCTTCATGGGACTGGTTTTTTTCGGCCGCTTTTCGGCAGCGCACGGACAGTTACGGCGATTCCTCAGATTCTGTGCTAGAGCCGTACCTGTTTTTCTTCTCATCGGAACCCGCATTTATCGGTATTTCGACATTGGACCAAGTCATCACGCAGTGTTTCAGGTTCAAGCTGATGTGAAAGGCAATCATAAAGTCCGCACCAATTATCACTTCGACCACTATATTGGCCACTACGAACTCGAAACTTTTAGATTTGTCACCCATGCTTATTCTTTGGCAGACCTTTCCATGCACTTTTGTAGTCTCGCCTGTGACCGTTCGCAACTTAACTCCAATTAGCGGCATTACTTTTCCTTTTACCAAATCTGGTCTAATTATGGACTTTGATGTACCAGTGTACAATGTCAGGGTACGCATTGCACCATTAATGAAGCCTTTAACCTTTAAGTTGTGGTTTTCCTGCTGCACTATCGCTATGGAGATTGTGAAGCCATCGTCGTTTGTAACCACTTCATGCTCGGCTGGACCAGCTCGACTTATATTTATGTCGAATTCAGTGGATGGATGATGTATTAGCTCATTACTGCTATTTGATGGAGGTGTCGTCGGCGATCCGGTACGTTTGCGCTTTGCTGTATCGACTTTCTTCGGTTCACTTGGTGTCTAATTATTCGACTTCTTGTTTAAAAATTGGTCATTACTCTTTGAAGGTGGTGCTTTTTCGTCTGGATCAACATTCTCGCGCTATGTGTCCAACTTTTCGGCATTTATAGCATGTGCTTCAATTTCCCCGTTTTTTTTTTTTTTTGTTTTACCTTGTATATAACCTGCATTAGGGCTTCCTTCACCAGGTTTCGTGAGGTTTCGATAAAATCCTCGCGGTTTCTAGGGCCAGAGCAAACGATACCCTTTCAGCAAATGTTCCCATCGGTGCCGCATATGTCGCATATTTTTTATCTCAGCCATTCACAAAAGCTTAAATTTTCATACGGTCCACTAATGGATGGTTCTCTCCCGGATATGCTGCTCAAACCGTTCAACTTCCGTTGCAAAGTCTTGTACAGTTTCATTTGGCTTCTAGACTCTTCCCCTTAGTTCCATCTCTTGCTTATGTTTGCCTCCGTATTTACGTTCAAGTGCGGCAATAATATCAGCATAGGTGTTTTGGGATAAATCTGGAATACCCTGTATTACATCGGCAGCCCCGCCTTTCAATGCAAGAAGGAGATATACAGCCTTGTCGTTGTCGTTCCAAGAATTTCGGGAAGCCACAGTCTCGAACTGTAATTTCAAGACATTGAACGACATAGTTCCATTGAACACAGGAGGTTTGATTTGCACAGTGTTATCTATAACTCTCGTGGGAACACCATTCATTTTCAATTCTGACACTTTCTTCTCGACGTCCAGAAATATCTTGTCGTAAGCCAACAATTTCTCGTCATGAGCCAGACATTTCTGATCAATGGACTGAATTTTTGTCGTCAGCGGACTGAACTTTATTATTCAAATCCTTTATCTGGCCTTCTATATCTTCCATTTGCTGTTCAATAACTTGTGTAACATTTTCGAGCTTCTCGTTAATTGTTCTGGAATTTTCCTCTAACTTATCGTCGAATTTAGAAAATGTTTCGTCTATCCTCCCCTTTAATTCCATTCTGAGAGTTTTAGAATTTTCTTCTAATTTCACCTCCATGCTCTTTGAAATTACCTCAGAACTGTCTTCTAATTTTGCACCAAATTCCTCCTTCAAACTTTTGGTGTTTTCGTCCAGTTTGTTGGAGTTCTCATCCAATTTATCATTAAATTGCAGCATTATCAATGCCAGCATTGCTTTTACATCACCTTTATCCGCAGTTGCCTCTAAGCCTGGCTCCCAATGTCGAACACATATGCGTCGATGTCCTTACCGAGGCGCTCGAACTCATGCAAAAGTCGTTCCTGTGCTCTACCTTATTTCCGGTAGTCGACAAGTCAACTTGCTAAGCTCCTTCTTCAAGTCTTCCACTTGCAGATCCTTGAACTTCATAGTAAAATTTTTTTGGTAATCCCACTTTTGACACCAATTTTTACGCAATTAGGGTTGAACTTAATCCCGTGTAAACGTTGTTTTATTCCCCGATACGATTTGTAACAAATAAAACAGGATTCGCTTTTGGATTACGATTCTACAATGCAATGCACTGTGAATGCAGTTATTCACGCAAGACTTTATTACTTTATTACTTTATTACTAGCACACAGCTAACTCTACACGCAAAAAAATGGCCTCTCTAACATATGTCCCAAACATATTTTGCAGAGTGGTCGCTTACTGAGAGCAAGGGAGCGTAAAATTCAATGTAAAACACTTTAAAATGTGTGCTCAACCTGCTCTCAGTAAGAACTCACTGGCTATCTCTATAGTATACACACGAATGTTGTGGTTTTTTATTGATAGGCAAAATAACAACAAACACATAGGTACATACAAAATTCCAAAGAAATACATAACACACTTTAATAAAAGTTGAACTGATTGAAATAATTTGTAAATAGTAACACTTTTTAAAAAGGAAAAATATATAGAAACGTAGTTGAACGCTTCTCCTTAGTTGTGAAATAAAACAAATTGTCCTCATAGTTGAAATCATCAGCGGGGAATCGGCATCTAGAATGAAATGATTATGTAATGTAATAAATAAATATGGATATGCCATATTTCAAATATACATAAGTATGTATGTAATTACCAATATTAAATGCGATTTCTTCCTTGTCCAATAAAATAATTCCATTCAACTTTCCGATTCAATTATAAAATGTATTGGGCATTTAATTTACTAAAAACCACAATTTCTTTAAGAAAACACAAAACACTGAATTATTCACTCACTTTACCGTCTTGACTCTACAAAGGCAACTAAAATACTGAAGAAAAAAAAATATAATTTATATAATTTCTTCTTTTCTTTTTCGCCGGCTAAGTTGGTTAACAACAGCAAAACAAGAAACACACGAGTTTGACGCATACATGCCACCAAAGCCCCCTTCTTCGCTTCTACGTCTTCTATTATACAATACACACAACTCATTATTATAAAACAGCATTCCACAGCCGCGAGAGCACTGTTATTACTCTCGTTGACAAACTTCCTCTCTCCACCCATGAAAAAAAATGTTCTAACATAAAAAATATGTTTTACCCAAACATATCAAATTGAGATATGTTACAAAATGTTGCAAACATATATTTGTTTGCAACCGGTCCCAAACATATATTTGTTTGGATCCAAACATATTTCTAACATAAATTTGTCTGCGTGTAGGAACTTATAAGCACACAGCTTAACTCTATTCAGGTTACTTCTTTACTAGTCGATGATTACAAGTCGCGATATACGTCCTAACTACTCCCCACTCGCTAGCATAGACTGTTCCAGCACCCTTCCTCTGGGAGGTTCTATAATGTGCAAACGACTTCCAGATGCACATACACACATATTCGTATACAAACGGACGAATTAATGTAAACCACGCATCAATGCGCCAGCGGAAACAAATACGAGGGGGTACGAGGTGTTACAATCTCTTCGCAATGTAGAAGCATAATTGAATAGTCAAAATGAATGAGAGGAAGGAGAGTACAAAAACAATTTAGCTTAGTAAAGGATGAAAATTAGGTCTAAGCACTAATTTCACGATTGCAGTTGTTGTTGTTGTATCAACGCAAATATGTTCGTTCGTGTATTATTTCAGTTATCAGGTTCCTCTGTTTCCAGATTCAAGAATTCTGCAACCTGGACTGGTTGCGTCCATAAGGAATCAGGAGACAGGTGAGTGGGGTAAGCTGGGCAGCTGAACAAATGCAGTGTATCGTGTGGTCCCAATCCACATGCTGGGCAGGTGTTGGGTATCGTGGCGTCAATTCGGGCCCAATACGAATAGAGGCGGCTGCATCGTCCGGATCTTAACTGGGCTAAAACCACTTGTGTTTGCCTTGGGAGCTGGCGTTCTTCTGCTGCGATGGATGGGGGATGGACTCCAAGTACGGCATTCACACTGTATCTCTGTACTGCCTGCGCAATTATGTCAGTGTGAATGCTATCCAAGTCTGCCCGATAAGCTCGTTGGTCTAAAGGTTCTCTTTTATACCTATGGACCTCTCTCATCATGAGGATCTCTCCTGACGTGCCTGGGTGGAGGAAGCCTGTCCATTAAATCATGACAGGGATGCTCACTGCGATAACACCCAAGCAGGTACTGCATCGACAATATCTTATTGTGTTGACGTACCGGTAAAATCTTCGTCTCCTCATGAAGATGGTCCACTGGTGTGATGGGGTAGTTAGTGGTCGAAATCAGTACACCATCGACCAATATGTTCAGTAGGAGCCTCATTTCAGCCGTCCATATGGTGAACAGTGTGGCAGTGGATTTAGCGTCGGATATTTTCATATTCCTCAGATGGAAAAACTGCACTAGGTCAGCTATGTAGACATTTAACCTATCACATATGCCATCGATGATAGGATCCGACGCACAGTGTTGCCGCGTGGACAAAAATCAAAAAATGTGATGTTAACTTTTACATATGTTTATGTTTTTTTCTTACAGTAAACACATCCGATACAAGGTATCTGAAAGAATTTTGTCGATATGTGCATCCATAATGAAGTTATAGCTCTTCAAATATGAAAAATATTTCCCTGGTAATCTAAGGCGATAATCATATGAAAATAAGGCGACATTTAAAATAAAATTTTCTGAAAAATTTGTTGATAATACTAAAAGTTTTGGATGGGGATTTGGATGGGCTATAAATATAACGTTTTAGTACAAAAAGTTGACATTAACTGCACATTGGCAATGTACCGTTATCAAGAAATCAAAATTTAAATTTGATAAAAAAATTCAAAATTCTTAATATTTAGTAGACCAGATCTTTTGATTGCCACCTATTGCCACCTTGGCTCCTATTTTCCGTTAATTGGACATATCTTCCAAATCAAAATGTGTAAAAACATTCTGCCCATCCTTGCAACCTTCTGAGATATATCGGTTCAGATTTTATATAGCCCCCATATATATCTTTTCCCAATTTTGCTAAAGCTCGGTCAATTTTGATCGAATAGCCTTCAAATTTAATATGTAATATTTTCTTAGGCCCCTGAGTAGCTCTACCGATTTTCACAAAAATCGGTTCAGATTTGAATATAGCCCCCATATATATCTTTCCCCGATTTTGCTATAACTCGGTCAATTTTGATCGAATAGCCTTCAAATTTAATATGTAATATTTTCTTAGGCCCCTGAGTAGCTCTACCGATTTTTGAAGAAATCGGTTCAGATTTGGATATAGCCCCCATATATATCTTTCCCCGATTTTGCTATAACTCGGTCAATTTTGATCGAATAGCCTTCAAATTTAATATGTAATATTTTCTTAGGCCCCTGAGTAGCTCTTCCGATTTTTAAAGAAATCGTTCAGATTTGGATATAGCCCCCATATATATTTTTCCCCGATTTTGCTATAACTCCGTCAATTTTAATTGAATAGCCTTCAAATTTGATATGTGGTATTTTCTTAGGTCCCTGAATAGGCTATTCGATCAAAATTTACCGAGTTATAGCAAAATCGGGGAATGATATATACGGGGGCTATATCCAAATCTGAACCGATTTTTGTGAAAATCGGTAGAGCTACTCAGGGGCCTAAGAATATATTACATATTAAATTTGAAGGCTATTCGATCAAAATTGACCGAGTTATAGCAAAATCGGAAAAAGATATATATGAGGGCTATATGCAAATCTGAACCGATTTGGACCAAAGTTGAAATTTTTCATTCCTATGCCCTTACAAGTACTTGTGCAAAAATTCATCAACCTAGGTCAACTCCTTCTATTTTTGTCCACTTTTGTATGGAAGCGGCAACACTGTGCGACGCCAAGATCGTACAATCATCCGCATACATCACGATCTCTATATCGTCTGGAGGGTGTGGAATTTCAGAAAGGTAGAGGTTAACAGTTCCGGAGATATCACCCCTCCTTGGGGAACTTCCTTTTTCACTCTACGGCGTTTGGACTTCTTGTTTCTGAATTCCACAAACGACTGGCATCCGCACATATAGTTGATTACCCAACGTTTCAAACATGGCTGGAGATTAGTCTTCTCTATATCCTCGAACAGCTTGGCATGGTTGACGGTATCGAAAGCCTTCGATAGGTTAAGAGCCACCATGACTGTTCGGTCGCACGGCCTTTTCTGGTTCAGTCCTTTACTTATATGTGTGGATATGGCATCTAATGCTGTTGTAGTACTATACATTTACCGAAATCCATGTTGATGTTGGGCAACTGGAAAACAACTTCTCATCGTGTGGAGGAGTAGTGCCTCTAGGATCTTTGCTAGTGGCGACAGGAGCGAAATCGGCCTGTACGTTTCACCTCTGCTGGCATCCTTGCCAGGCTTCAGTAACGGAACCACACTGCCAACTTTCCAGGCTTCTGGTACGATATGGGTGGCTAACGATAGGTTGAGTGGACTTGTTAAATACTCAACTCCAGGTTCATCCAATTGCTTAAGCATTACCATCGATATTCGGTGTGGGCCCAGCGATTTGGATGATTTCGCGTTTCGGATGGCATCTACATCGCTCATCGTGAATTGTGGTGGTACCTCCGCGGCTTTAAGGACTCTTCTTATACGGCGTAGCACACTTCTCTTCGCCCTATCACTATCGGGGTGCTCTATGAACTGCCGGTTAAAATAACACGCGCACCTCTTTGGGTCAGTTACTGTCACGCCGTTGAAAGTAACTTTTACTTTATCCTGCACCAATGTTGAATTGCTTCAGGTGGTCTAGCCACTTTTTCCGCTTATGTTCTACTACTAACCTGTTGACTTTAACTCTTGGGTCTTCAGGGTTCGTACGACGAAGCTCATCACGCTCATTTGTTAGTCCCGTCGCCTCTGCTGGGAAATTTGGTCTTATTTCGGGTATTCGACCAGCAGATTAGAGGAGACTGCCACAGCTCGCCAGATATCACCATTGTGGCACCAGGTCTGATAAATGACGTATCCTGGCAATCCGTCATTTCCCTTAGCTCAGACCACCTCCCTGTCATCATCTCCGTAAACAGACCACCAGATTTCATTACTTCTGAATGCCGTACTTTCCTGAACCATGGGAAAGCTGATTGGCAAGGGTTCAGAGCATTTACCAATCACCACATCAGAGAATTGCCCACACTCTCAGATCCTCGGGTTGCTGAGAAAACTTTCCGAGACATCATCACTAATGTATCGAGCGGCTGCTGCAGTGATGATGTCTCGGAAAGTTTTCTCAGCAACCCGAGGATCTGAGGGTGTGGGCAATTCTCTGATTTCTCTCATTTCTATTCTGCTAGGAAGCCGACCTCCATACAAAATTTCGTGACGATTGCTCCATAATTGCGGCCTGGAGTTTAATTACAATTTTAATGGACGGACGGACGGAAATCGCAAAAAAGTCTGTTCAACAGAATTCCCACTACAAAATTGCTGTAAAAACCGAATTTTCTTGTTATGAATATCTTCTAAAAATGTCTGTAAATATCTAATTATACGTGCGTAAGTTCTAAGTTATATCTTATTTCCTATCTGTTTCCATATTCAATTTAATTTCATTAATAAAACATTCTCTTCTGTTTTATTTAGCCGCAAACATTATTTCCTGTTAATAGGAAAACTTTGAACACACATACATATTTGGAATAATTTCATCTATCTTCAACAGCACTCAAAATAATTATAGGCCTTGTGAAATAGAAATAAAATCTTCAAAAATTTCCATCTAATTATTTGTTTAATTCATACACAGATAGTGGCTCTCTAATGATACAGGTACTCTTGAAGATATACAGTTATATTTGGTACGGTTCCGTTCTGTCCAATTCAAATAAATATGCACATACAGTGGTGTGAAAAATAATAAGGACAGTGACATTCACAACTTTTGGTCGCTCCTAAAATGTGTAAAATGGAAGAATTTGCGATGGAAGTTTGTTTTTGAAAATGTACATGTATTGCTATAAGAAATCCCGTTACGATTTTGGTTTCTTTCTGTTTAGTTTTTATACGAAACAAATATTTTTCGTAAAATCCGTGATTTCTGCTGTGAAAAATAATGACAGTTTTTCGTTTTAGTAAAAATAAATTAATATTATTTTAAATGTAGTAAATAAATCGAGCTCGAGGTCTTGGATGTTTGTTGTTTTTATTTATTCATTACTTTATTCGATATTTCGTCTTTCTTCGAAAGACATCATCAGGATCTGTAGAAAAACATTTACATTTTATTGTTTGCATACATGATCACATTGTTGTTGTTACACTTACAAATAGTGATTAAAACTATTACAACAATAACAATAATTTCGCCAAGCACAAACGTCGACCTGTTGCTGCTGCCATCTGTTTCGTCACTGCATTAATTTCTTCTTATTGTATTCTATTTATTTTTCTAATTAGATGTCTGTAGCTGTGCGCCAAATTCTCCGTATCTGTTTTGTAGTTCATTCTTTGTGATGTTGGAGTATTCATAATGTGTAGAGTTTCCAACATAAGCCTCTTTTGGTAATTGTTTTCGCACTGCAGCACTCTCACTCTCTCCAGTTCTGGATGGTGTTGTTCAGTGGCACAGTGGGTTGAAAGTGCGGTTTTGGTTATTGTGGTAGATGATCTATTTTTGATATCAGATTTGTGTCCTGATAATCGCGTTTTTAGTTTGTTTTTTGTGGTCCCGATATAATATTTTTTACAATTTTCTTTTTCATTGCCATTGCATTTAATTTTGTATATTATATTTGATTTGTCCATTATATCTACTTTTGATTTTAAACGTGTGAATAATTTTTGCAAGGTGTTAGAAGTTTTTGGTGCTATTGCATAGTTTATGTCTTCATAACATTTGGAGTTAGTGAAGCGTTCGGAAATGCCGGGAATATATGTCACCGATTTATAACATTTATTTTGTTTTTCTGTATTTTTTGGTTTTTTGTTGTGGTGTTGTTTGATTAAAACATTTATAGTATTTGGAGGGAAGCTATTTTGTTTCAATATTGATTTAATTTTCTTTATGTTTTCTGTGTGGAATTCTTTGTCGCTAATATTTAGAACTCGATTAATAAAGTTTGATGCGGTGTTCATTATTATTGTTTTTGGGTGTTTTGAGTGGAAATTAACTAGTCTCCCAGAAGCCGTGGGTTTCTGGTACCAGTTCGTCAGTATGTTATTGTTTTTTCTTGTGATTAATACATCCAAGTATGGAAGTCGGCCGTTATTTTCGTTCTCTAATGTAAATTTTATGCGGTGATCGTAGCTATTGAATGTTGTCAGTAAGTTGCTTATTGCACTTGATTTAATTATCCCAAAAAGGTCGTCAACGTATTTTGTCAGGAACTTAGGTCTAATATCACAGTTTTCAATGCATCGATCCAATAGCTCTTCCATCACAATATCGGCTACTATCGGAGATGCTGAAGATCCCATGGGCAGACCTTTCTTCTGTTCGTACAAGTTATTCTTATATCTAAAATAACGATTATCACAGATGCAAAATTTTATTATTTTTATAAATAAGCTCTTTGAGATTTTTGTGACTGGTTCTAGGTGTTTCCATTTTTCTTCTATTATTTTCAAGGCTAAATCTACAGGAACACTTGGAAAGAGGGACACAACATCGAGTGAAAAGAATCTCTCGTCTTCCTGTATTTCCGTTCCTTTTAACCGCTCTTTGAATTCTGTGGAGTTTTTGACATTGTATTTTGAGTTGATGGTAAGTTGTTTTAGTATGGACGTGATATATCTACATAGTTTTGTTGAAGGTGCGTTGATTGAAGAGCAGATGGGACGGAGTGGATTTCCTTCCTTATGAATTTTCGGTAAACCGTAAATTCTCGGGGCAATCGCCGTATCAGTTTTCATATATTTCTTTTCCATTTCGCTTATATAACCATTTTTAAACAATTCATCAACTAATTCATTGTTCTTCTTTTGTAGTTTGGATGTAGGGTCCGAGTTCACTCTTTTATAAGTCATTATATCATTCACTATTGTGTCCATCTTCTTTTCGTAATCTGATCTTTCCATCGCGACCGTTGTATTGCCTTTATCTGCTTCCAGTATAATTATGTTTTTATTTTCCTCCATGAACTTTCTAGTTTGTTTCACTGTGCGTATGCAATATTTGTCTCTCTCCGATAGTTGGTGTTTGTTCATATGATTCTCTATCATCGATGTGAAATTGTTTCTCGCTATCTCCTTAAATAACCAAAAAATCTAAATTAATATTATTTTTTTGTGATTCTTGCCTGTAAGTAAAAGTTTAAAATGAATTAATTTCTATTAATTTAATGTTAAATCTAACGGTATTTTTTAGTTTTTCTTTGCAAATATGGGTAAAAATACGCATTGTTATCACGCTACTCGAGAAATCATTAAATGTTTACATAAAGAAGGAAATTCATACAGAAAAATTACAGAAAAAGCTTAGAATCTTTAACAACAATGGTGGAGGATGCAGCTAAGTGAACTTCAAAGATAAAAGTCGTAGCAGAAATCCAAAAATTGCACCTGTAATAAAAAATGCGTTATTCGATGATTAAAAAATATCCTTTTACCACATCTTTACAAATAAAAAACTACTTAAATATTAATTTTGACGCATCGACAACTCCTAAAATCCTCTGTGGCGGCCACATTAGAGCTCACAGTGTCAGAAAATTATCATTTTAATCGAAAAATTATACACTTCCCACGTAGTGGTGTAGGGTATAAAAATATTCAGCAAATAATACAGTTTGCTAGAAAATACATCGCTTGGTCTAAGAAAAATTGCGTACCATTCTTTGGTCTGATGAAACCAAATATATTTTTTTGTTCCGATAGAGGAGTTTATCAGGGTTGAAGACCTAAAAAATCAGTAATATAACTTAAAATATACTCTGAAGGCGGCTAAATATGGCAGAGGTAACAGCATGGTGTGGGGCTCATTTTCTTACTATGCTGAGGGGTCTCTATACAGTATTCAAAGTGTTTTTGAAATCACCAGATTACATAGAAATTTTGAAAAATATAATTCTTCCGTATGCTGAAGGGGGTGTGCCTCTCAAATGAGTCTTCAGCAAGGTTAATGACCCAAAAATGACGGCAAAATGAAGAAAGGGTGTTCCAGGATAATTAAGCTAAGTTGTTAGAATGGCCCATACAATCCCTTGATTTGAACCCGATTGAAAAATGTTGTGGAATGAAGTAAAAAAATCAAGCAGGGGAAAGTGTCCATCAAATTATGGCGACCTTTGGCAACTTATACAGGTTGCGTAGGACGCGATACCAGTAGAGAAGTGCCAAAATATGGTAGACTCGATGCCAAGACGATGCGTTTCCGTTTTAGAAAACAAAGGATCGTCTACAAAGTATTAATGACACTAAAACACTTTATCTACCATTATTTAGTGCAAAACCTGCATTAATTTCTTTTAAGTTTAGTCCTTATTATACCCTACACCACTATGTGGGGAGGGTATTATAAGTTGGTTTTGGCCAAAAAGTTTGTAACGCATCGAAATAATGGTCGTAGACCCCTACTTATATATACCAAAATGAATGTCTCGACGAGCTGAGTCGATCTGGCTATGTGTGTCCGTCCGTCAGTCCGTCCGTCTGTCCGTCTGTCCATCTAAACCTTGTAATCACGCTACAGGTCGCAATTTTGATCGGATCGTCACGAAATTTTGGATGTTGATGGGGGTCCCGGAGGGGAAGAAGCCTATTGATTTTGGTGATGGTCGGATAATATTTAGGGGTCGGAAAGGGCAAAAAACTTAGGTGGATAAAAAGACAAGGTTTTTTTCCAAAGCGAATATCTCAGCTTCTATACGGGGTATACCAAAAGCAAAACCTGACAATGAAAGTAGAAAATATCACCTTTCTAATGATGTAAAGTTAGTGCTCGTAGGTGATCAAACAACGAAGATATCACAATAGTCGCAAATAAACCCCCAATTTTCAGTTTTGCGATTTTAGTTATAATGACGAATATCACAGCTTTGGTTGAAAACTTTCCAAAAACAAAGCCTGAATATGAAAGTATAAGATCCCGTCTTTACAATGATGCAAACTAGGTCGGCGTAAGTAACCAAATAACGGAGATATCGCAATAGTCGGTAATACATCCCATTTATCCATTTTTTTGGAAATCACGCTACAGGTCCCAATTTTGATCGAATCGTCACGAAATTTTGAGGGTTAATGGGGGTCTAACAGAGGAAAAAGCCTATTGATTTTGGTGATGGTCGGATAATATTTAGGGGTCGGAATGGGCAAAAAACTTATTTGGAGAAAAGTCAACATTTTATTTTAAAGCCAATATCTCTGTTTCTTTAAGAGGTATTTCAAAAGCAAAACCTGGCAAGCAAAGTAAAAAATATCACCTTTACAACGATGTAAAGTAGGTTGTAGTAGGTGGTAAAATAGAAAAGATATGGCAATAGTCGATAATACATCCCATTTTCCGATTTTTTTTGTAATCACGCTACAGATCGCAATTTTGATCGGATCGTCACGAAATTTTGGGGGTTAACGGGGGTCCCACATAGGAAGAACCCTACTGACTTTAATGATGGTCGGATAATATTCAGGGGTCGGAATGGGCAAAAACTTATTTGGGGAGTGGTCAACGTTTTATTTCAAAGTCAATATATCTGTTTCTTTAAGAGATGTATCAAAAACAAAACCTGGCAAGGAAAGTAGAAAATATCACCTTTACAATGATGTAAAGTAGGTTGTCGTAGGTGGTCAAACAACAGAGATACCGCAATAGTCGGTAATGCGTCCCATTTTCCGATTTTTTTGTAATCACGCTACAGGTCGCATGTTTGATCGGATCGTCAAGAAATTTTGGGGGTTAATGGGGGTCCCAAAGAGAAAGAAGCCTATTGATTTTGATGATGGTCGGATAATGTTCAGGGGTCGGAATAAGCAAAAACTTATTTGGAGAGTGGTCAACGTTTTATTTCAAAGCCAATATATCTGCTTCTTTAAGAGGTGTTTTAAGAGCAAAACCTATCAAGGAAAGTAGAAAATATCACCTTTACAATGATGTAAAGTAGGTTGTCGTAGCTGCTCAAACAACAGAGATATCGCAATAGTCGGTAATGCATCCCATTTTCCGATTTTTTTGTAATCACGCTACAGGTCGCAATTTTGATCGGATCGTCACGAATTTTTTGGGAGTTGATGCGGGTCCCACAGAGCAAGAAGCCTATTTAGTTTGGTGATGGTCGGATAATATTTAGGAGTCGGAATAAGCGAAAAGCTTATGTGGGGAAAAGTCAACGTTTTTTTTTTATGCGAATATTTCCGCTTCTAGTAGGAATATTCCAAAAGGAAAGCCAATGGAAGAAGAAAAGATGTCCTTTATATTGACGCAAAGTATGTTGGCATAAATGGGCAAACAACCGAGATATCGCAAAATATATTATAAAATATAATATATCCAATTTTTCCATTTTTTTGTAATTACGCTACAGGTTGGAATTTTGATCGGATAGTCACGAATTTTTGGGGGTTGATGGGGGCTTCACAGAGGAAGATGCCTATTGATTTTGGTGATATTTAAGGGTCGGAATGGTACATTTGTGAATGTATCGATTTCTAGTAGGGTTATTTCAACGGCAAAGCCTGTCAATGGAAGAAAAAAATATTAAGTGTACATTGGTGTAAAGTAGGTTGGCGAAGGTGGTCAAACAAGGGATATACCACAATAGTCGGTAATGCATCCTATTCTTCCATTCTACAGGTCGAAATTTTGATTGGATGGTCACGAAATTTTGGTTACTTATGGGGGTCCCAGAGAGAAAGATGCACCTTTTTTTTAATTAAAAACCAAAATATGTTTGTTGGTAGTCGGATTATGTTCCCTAAAATAAATGTTTACCAGTGAAAAGCTTATGCACAGGGGTAGTGGTGTAGGGTATCACATGGTCGGCCCCGTCCCGACTATAGCCTTTGCTCACTTGTTATAAGATGTCATGAAGTGTCCTTATTATTTTTCACACACCAAACTACGACAATTCGCATAAAATATAAAATATAAATAAAATATGGTTACAAGCAATCAAAATATTTTTATAATACTTTTCTTAACATTTTAAGAAAACAATACATTTTATAAACTAATGTAATTTTCACTTTTTTTGTCAGTTTTTAATGCAATCTTGGTTATGGATTGAAGTGTCCTTATTATTTTTCACACCACTGTATGTTGGAATTTCATTTTCACACAAAAATGCATTTCATTTTAATTACAAACTGATTTATCATTAAATTGTGGTTTATCCTAGAGTTGTGGTGGTTCTCGTTGTGTGGGACATAGATACGAAAGAGTGGGACATGGGTAAAAACGCCAAAATGTTACCAAAAACTAGGTTAGCAAGGAGTTATTTAAGACAGATTCCTATGGATGCGGATATGTTTCGTCTACAGTTTGGGTTTCGTGGAGACTTCGGTAACTTTGTTCCACTGTCATTATGAATGTACACCTGTATTCATCACTCTGTTGAGAAGCAAACCATTGTGTTGGCACTTCAAATGAAATACATTAATATTTGCATTAACAATTCTGGTTTGTCCAATCTAGGATTCCTCTACCCAGAGATTCGTAGCACGTGAAACATACCATGACATGCCATGCCATGATAATGGAACGAAGAATAATCATCACACAAATAATGTGTAAATTTCCAAACATAATTATAGACATTAGTCAAGGCATTTCGTAACTGCATTAATGATCTAACAAGTATGCCAACCTCCTGCCTGACTGGAGAGCCGATACTGGAGAAACTGAAATATCATTGAAATATTTACTAAGAAAATATTCATCAAGGTGTCTATGAAATAGGTAGTGACTATACTTTTGAATAAGGCATTTGCCTGGTAAATTCAAAATCTAGTTCATAAATATTTAGGAATTTTGTGCACTGTTTGCTATGTTTGTTTTGTTCTTATGAAGTTGATAAAGATAATAATGGTCAGGAGATGGCTACTGTATTAAATTAGGAAATTTTAGGTGTGTGGTAAATTACAATACACACAACAGGAAAATGAACACGTTTTAATTTGAATAATAGATATTGGCCACCAGTTCGCTAGGTACCACTGAACGAAAGGGTGGAGCCAGCACATTTGACATAGACAATATTGCGAAGCTGCCTAAATCTTCTTTAATAACTCCAAGTTCATTGATGAAAAAGGTCTTTAGAAAACTTCTTTAAAAAATCCTCGTTTATTGATGAGAATGGCTTTTACAAAATTTCTTTAACAAATCCACATTTACTATGTGCCTTTAGATAATTTCTTTAAAAATTCCACAATTTTTTTAAATTTAAATGACATATACATAATGTCCTTATCCGTGGCATGCAATCCATCAATCGCCAGATCCCACATTTATGAGAAATATAAGAATCGACACACAAATTTGGAATTGTGGTGCACACATTTAGGCTGTTATCGCTAAACAACAACTCCACATGAGGGTAAATACCAATGAAATACTTTGTATATGTGTTTCATATGAAATATTTCTTCCCGTTCTTATACTCGCTCGCCTCTTCCCACCTCATTGTTAATTTTCAAGGCAAAACTATTTACTTCACCCACAAAGAAATAAAACAATAACCAAAGATAAATGGAAAATTTTCACCACAACCATATAAATAAATCTTTTGGAAACGTCCGTAAAATTATTTGTTTCATAATAAATAGCGTAAGTTTGTTGCAGACATAACATAAAATTTTCTAGTTATGTATGGATGTATGTATATCACAATAAATCAAGAAGAGATGGAAAATTTGAGTTGAAATATGGCATTATGTTTTGCCCAACTAAAAACAAAAGCAATGTTTGAGGAGTAAATAGAAAATAGCACATATTATTGCATACTTGTAGGGTAACTACATTAACTTATTTAAACAACCTTCAGGTAACCCAACTTTATTTTTCAAATTATGCTGATGTTATATGGGGTATATTTACAAAGAAATAGTATATATTTTATTCACCGACGTAGCCAGAGGGGTGGGCCCGGGGCCCGGCAGTTTTCTTCATAGTTGTTGTTAAGTTTAAGGGTGTTGTTTAAGCGTTTAATCGTAATTTTAGGCTGACTGAGTTCAGAACAAGACGTTTATTTGTATTTATTGAACTTTGTAGCATATTACTTCCAATAATTTGGCTTATAAACAACATCTAGAAAAAAATTGTTGCGATCTTTTGTTTTTGAAATTTTTGATTAGAGCAATTCAACAAAAAAAGATAAAATCGTTGCTTAATTTTTGTGGTTTTAAATTTTCGTATAGACGCGGAGGAAAAAAATCGCCTCTCTAACATATGTCCAAAACATATTTTGCAGCAAACATATATTTGTTTGCAATCAGTCCCAAACATAACACATTTTTTGGTCCTTAAAACAAATATATGTTTGGGTGCAAACAAATTATATGTTTGGGTGCAAACAAATTATATGTTTGGGTGCAAACAAATACAAACCCAAAAGCCACAAAAACCACAAACACATGCAACAGTGTGCGCTTTCTGAGAGCAAGGCATCGTAAATGTCAATGTGAAACATATTGAAATGTATGCTTGCTCTCAGTAAGCGCTCACTGACATACTTTTATAAATGGTGGTGGTTTATTGAAAGGCACAGAAAAAAATGCACGTGCCTTCTAAAAATATGCCTATAAAACTCAAGGGCCTTCTTAAAATATTCCCTAAAAATATACGGACCTCCCAAAAACATTCTTTAAAAATATATGGGTATCCAAAAATATTCTTTAAAAATCCCCGGGCCTCCCAAAAAATATTCTTAAAAATCGCCGGGCCCTCAAAAATTATTCTTAAAAAAAATCGAGAATTTTAAAATTATTCCTTAAAAATGCACGACCTTTCTAAAAATATTCTTTAAAATGCACGAGCTTTCTAAAAATATTCTTAAAAATCCACGAGCTTTATACAAATATTTTTTTTTTAAATTCACGAGATTTTTAAACGTATTCTTTAAAAATCCACGAGCCTCCTAAAAAATATTCTTTAAAAATCCACGAGCCTCCTAAAAAATATTCTTTAAAAATCCACGAGCCTCCTCAAAAATATTCTTTAAAAATCCACGAGCCTCCTCAAAAATATTCTTTAAAAATCCACGAGCCTCCTCAAAAATATTCTTTAAAAATCAACGAGCCTCCTCAAAAATATTCTTTAAAAATCAACGAGCCTCCTCAAAAATATTCTTTAAAAATCCATGAGCCTCCTCAAAAATATTCTTTAAAAATCCACGAGCCTCCTCATAAATATTCTTTAAAAATCCACGAGCCTCCTCAAAAATATTCTTTAAAAATCCACGAGCCTCCTCAAAAATATTCTTTAAAAATCCACGAGCCTCCTCAAAAATATTCTTTAAAAATCCACGAGCCTCCTCAAAAATATTCTTTAAAAATCCACGAGCCTCCTCAAAAATATTCTTTAAAAATCCACGAGCCTCCTCAAAAATATTCTTTAAAAATCCACGAGCCTCCTCAAAAATATTCTTTAAAAATCCACGAGCCTCCTCAAAAATATTCTTTAAAAATCCACGAGCCTCCTCAAAAATATTCTTTAAAAATCCACGAGCCTCCTCAAAAATATTCTTTAAAAATCCACGAGCCTCCTCAAAATTTTTCTTTAAAAATCCACGAGCCTCCTCAAAAATATTCTTTAAAAATCCACGAGCCTCCTCAAAAATATTCTTTAAAAATCCACGAGCCTCCTCAAAAATATTCTTTAAAAATCCACGAGCCTCCTCAAAAATATTCTTTAAAAATCCACGAGCCTCCTCAAAAATATTCTTTAAAAATCCACGAGCCTCCTCAAAAATATTCTTTAAAAATCCACGAGCCTCCTCAAAAATATTCTTTAAAAATCCACGAGCCTCCTCAAAAATATTCTTTAAAAATCCACGAGCCTCCTCAAAAATATTCTTTAAAAATCCACGAGCCTCCTCAAAAATATTCTTTAAAAATCCACGAGCCTCCTCAAAAATATTCTTTAAAAATCCACGAGCCTCCTCAAAAATATTCTTTAAAAATCCACGAGCCTCCTCAAAAATATTCTTTAAAAATCCACGAGCCTCCTCAAAAATATTCTTTAAAAATCCACGAGCCTCCTCAAAAATATTCTTTAAAAATCCACGAGCCTCCTCAAAAATATTCTTTAAAAATCCACGAGCGTCCTCAAAAATATTCTTTAAAAATCCACGAGCCTCCTCAAAAATATTCTTTAAAAATCCACGAGCCTCCTCAAAAATATTCTTTAAAAATCCACGAGCCTCCTCAAAAATATTCTTTAAAAATCCACGAGCCTCCTCAAAAATATTCTTTAAAAATCCACGAGCCTCCTCAAAAATATTCTTTAAAAATCCACGAGCCTCCTCAAAAATATTCTTTAAAAATCCACGAGCCTCCTCAAAAATATTCTTTAAAAATCCACGAGCCTCCTCAAAAATATTCTTTAAAAATCCACGAGCCTCCTCAAAAATATTCTTTAAAAATCCACGAGCCTCCTCAAAAATATTCTTTAAAAATCCACGAGCCTCCTCAAAAATATTCTTTAAAAATCCACGAGCCTCCTCAAAAATATTCTTTAAAAATCCACGAGCCTCCTCAAAAATATTCTTTAAAAATCCACGAGCCTCCTCAAAAATATTCTTTAAAAATCCACGAGCCTCCTCAAAAATATTCTTTAAAAATCCACGAGCCTCCTCAAAAATATTCTTTAAAAATCCACGAGCCTCCTCAAAAATATTCTTTAAAAATCCACGAGCCTCCTCAAAAATATTCTTTAAAAATCCACGAGCCTCCTCAAAAATATTCTTTAAAAATCCACGAGCCTCCTCAAAAATATTCTTTAAAAATCCACGAGCCTCCTCAAAAATATTCTTTAAAAATCCACGAGCCTCCTCAAAAATATTCTTTAAAAATCCACGAGCCTCCTCAAAAATATTCTTTAAAAATCCACGAGCGTCCTCAAAAATATTCTTTAAAAATCCACGAGCCTCCTCAAAAATATTCTTTAAAAATCCACGAGCCTCCTCAAAAATATTCTTTAAAAATCCACGAGCCTCCTCAAAAATATTCTTTAAAAATCCACGAGCCTCCTCAAAAATATTCTTTAAAAATCCACGAGCCTCCTCAAAAATATTCTTTAAAAATCCACGAGCCTCCTCAAAAATATTCTTTAAAAATCCACGAGCCTCCTCAAAAATATTCTTTAAAAATCCACGAGCCTCCTCAAAAATATTCTTTAAAAATCCACGAGCCTCCTCAAAAATATTCTTTAAAAATCCACGAGCCTCCTCAAAAATATTCTTTAAAAATCCACGAGCCTCCTCAAAAATATTCTTTAAAAATCCACGAGCCTCCTCAAAAATATTCTTTAAAAATCCACGAGCCTCCTCAAAAATATTCTTTAAAAATCCACGAGCCTCCTCAAAAATATTCTTTAAAAATCCACGAGCCTCCTCAAAAATATTCTTTAAAAATCCACGAGCCTCCTCAAAAATATTCTTTAAAAATCCACGAGCCTCCTCAAAAATATTCTTTAAAAATCCACGAGCCTCCTCAAAAATATTCTTTAAAAATCCACGAGCCTCCTCAAAAATATTCTTTAAAAATCCACGAGCCTCCTCAAAAATATTCTTTAAAAATCCACGAGCCTCCTCAAAAATATTCTTTAAAAATCCACGAGCCTCCTCAAAACTATTCTTTAAAAATCCACGAGCCTCCTCAAAACTATTCTTTAAAAATCCACGAGCCTCCTCAAAAATATTCTTTAAAAATCCACGAGCCTCCTCAAAAATATTCTTTAAAAATCCACGAGCCTCCTCAAAAATATTCTTTAAAAATCCACGAGCCTCCTCAAAAATATTCTTTAAAAATCCACGAGCCTCCTCAAAAATATTCTTTAAAAATCCACGAGCCTCCTCAAAAATATTCTTTAAAAATCCACGAGCCTCCTCAAAAATATTCTTTAAAAATCCACGAGCCTCCTCAAAAATATTCTTTAAAAATCCACGAGCCTCCTCAAAAATATTCTTTAAAAATCCACGAGCCTCCTCAAAAATATTCTTTAAAAATCCACGAGCCTCCTCAAAAATATTCTTTAAAAATCCACGAGCCTCCTCAAAAATATTCTTTAAAAATCCACGAGCCTCCTCAAAAATATTCTTTAAAAATCCACGAGCCTCCTCAAAAATATTCTTTAAAAATCCACGAGCCTCCTCAAAAATATTCTTTAAAAATCCACGAGCCTCCTCAAAAATATTCTTTAAAAATCCACGAGCCTCCTCAAAAATATTCTTTAAAAATCCACGAGCCTCCTCAAAAATATTCTTTAAAAATCCACGAGCCTCCTCAAAAATATTCTTTAAAAATCCACGAGCCTCCTCAAAAATATTCTTTAAAAATCCACGAGCCTCCTCAAAACTATTCTTTAAAAATCCACGAGCCTCCTCAAAACTATTCTTTAAAAATCCACGAGCCTCCTCAAAAATATTCTTTAAAAATCCACGAGCCTCCTCAAAAATATTCTTTAAAAATCCACGAGCCTCCTCAAAAATATTCTTTAAAAATCCACGAGCCTCCTCAAAAATATTCTTTAAAAATCCACGAGCCTCCTCAAAAATATTCTTTAAAAATCCACGAGCCTCCTCAAAAATATTCTTTAAAAATCCACGAGCCTCCTCAAAAATATTCTTTAAAAATCCACGAGCCTCCTCAAAAATATTCTTTAAAAATCCACGAGCCTCCTCAAAAATATTCTTTAAAAATCCACGAGCCTCCTCAAAAATATTCTTTAAAAATCCACGAGCCTCCTCAAAAATATTCTTTAAAAATCCACGAGCCTCCTCAAAAATATTCTTTAAAAATCCACGAGCCTCCTCAAAAATATTCTTTAAAAATCCACGAGCCTCCTCAAAAATATTCTTTAAAAATCCACGAGCCTTCTAAAAATATTCTCTAAAGTTCGAGGAGGCGTCTTAAAAAATTCTTTAAAAATCCAGGAGGCTTCTAAAAATATTCTCTAAAAATTCTAGAGCCTTCTAAAAATATTCTTTAAAAATCCACGGACCTACTAAAAATATTCATTAAAGATCCACGCGCCATTTTTTTAAGAAAACTCAAAACACTGATTTATTCACTTACTTTACCGTCTTTGCTCAACGATTGTATTTAGAAAACTGAAGAAAAAAGATCAACATAATTAATACCGTTTTTCCTTTTCCTCTTCGCCTGCTACGTTGGTTAGCAACAATAAAGCACCGTCTCCGATTACACCATACACACAGCTCTTTATTATAAAACGGCATTCCGCAGCCACGAGATCCCTGCCATTTTCGGACGTGTGAACTTGCCAACAAAATGTGGATTTTATAATTGATCACAAGGGTTGCGGAGGAGGTAACTCAAGAAATGGACCGGACCGACATAGTTAATTCTGATATATTGTCAAAAAAGCTCTGAAAACAAGGGGAAATTGTCTAAAATAAGTCTAAAATAAGGTTTAGATCATTGCTAAGTAAGAAATTTTCGTTAACATGAACTTTCAAACCACCAGTCAGTTCAGTTCGTCACAGTACAATTGTCAGCTTTTTTCAGGAAATATGGACTTGCCCACGAAAAACATAATACCATTCTAAACACAAGGAATACCTTCAGTAAAAATTTCTAAGGATCCTCGAACAGATCTTAAACTGCATTAAATAACTATTTTGAATGTTTGTGAGGGATGTACCCAGTATGGTCCATTTTCGAGCTAAAACTAAGTTTGGACAAAATATTATTAAATCCAAAGATTGGACCAAATCTGTTGCTCCGTTCAAGAAAAATTGCGCATATCGCTTTAGCTAAATCTGTAAATTTTGGGGTGAAATACCAGAAGAAGTAGACCGAAAATCACCAACTTCGAACTTTATATAAGGCTCGCAGAAATATTGCGATAAACAAAGATTGGACCAACACAGTATCCGGTTCGAAAGTGCGGTAGTGCGCACCCGCCATTACACATGAGGGTCGTAGGTATTCTTTACAGCTTTGGGGCCATTTTATCTGGAAGTATGGACTTACCCCTGAAAAAACTTGTTGCAAAAAAGCAAAGCGTTTCCAAAGAGGTCTTTTTATTTATTAATTTATTTCATATTTTTATTTTACTTATAACTAAATTATTAGCATAAGGGAAGTGAAGCAATGATGCAAATATATTCAGGGAAATAACTACAATTGGTTTCTTTATGACAATAACAGCGATTTTGCAATTACATTAAATGCCGCTGAAGGAAATGTCCGTCCGTCCGACTATAGCCTTGGCTTACTTGTTTTTATTTTATTTTAATTGACTTTACAACTTTCCTCCTTTAAAAGTGACAAACAGTGACATTGTCATAATTGGAATTGTTTTATTGATTTCTTTCCGTCCTCAACTTCTAAAACTTCTTCACTCTCATAAAATGAACGTATTTTATTATATTATCTAATAATTTCCCTAACAATTTAACAACTCATTTCCAACAGTGCGACAATGACAGTCTTTAGCCTTCTCTTGACCAACATCAATTCATAAGAATCTACATGTAGTAAATTTTGCCCATAAAACACTCAACTCTTACATTGGTCTAGTTGGCTTTTACGGGAAAGAGGAATAGTGCTTGCGTTAAAGAAATTACACATTTACGATATTTTATTACCCTTTTTCGAGTAAATTTATTCCTCTTACGAAGTTTTCAAATGACCAATAAAACTTGTGGCGTTGTTTTATGACCAAATGTTTTTAATAGTCAAAAATCTTTGCTTTTGATGACCCAAAAAATTTGCGTTAAAAGTAATTAAAGGAATATCGAGAAGGAAAATGTTTATTTTGTCTTACGAATTAATGTAATATTGGCTCCCAAAGTATGCATCATACATAATTATTTTGTAAATAAACAAGTATAGAAGTATTAGTCGTCTTTGCCGACGGAGATATACCATCAGCCTATGTGAATTGAAAATATCATCTACGGGCAGATCGAACCTATTTACGGTATTTTCAGAATTTCGTAGCCCTTTTTGGACATTTGAACTTGCCGACAAAAATGTGGATTCGGATTAAAGTTTAAAAGTGTTGCGGAGGAAGTACTGTCGGTCCATTACTATGACCGACATAGTCCATTATGGAAGTGGACCTTATATTGGGAGTCATATCTTTTCGATAGGCATCTCGCAACCTAGTCATTTTAGTGGGTCATCGTATAGCATGGGAAGCATGGCCCGGAAGCATGGGCTTGCCCACGGAAAATATAATATCGCTCTAAACAGGACCACAACGGACAGCATCGGTATACATATCCAAAGGATCATCGAACAGACCCTAAGCTGCACTTAGACACTAACGTTGAACTTTTGTGGGGGAGGTACCCCCAGTTAAACTAAATTTGGACAAATTGCGACCTAAAATGCCGCTATAACATCGGATAAAAATGTTGCTTTTTACTACCTAAATATTTTACGATCATCACCAAATCGTTTCTATTCTGCTCGGAATCCGACCTCCATACAAAATTTCCCACAGATAATAGCGGTCTGCAGCTTCATTAAAATTTTTAATCGACGGACAGACGAACGGACACACTTCACAAAATCGCTTCATCTCGTCGAGGTATGAATTTTAGTGTACCACATGGGGGGTCTGCGACGAATTGTTCGAGGTGTTACATGAATTTTCTTAAAAACAAACTTATAATACCCTTTCCACATTGTGCTGTGGTATATAAAGATGGACGTTCTACATAACTTAATTAACCATTAAATTTTACGCACATGATATGTACAAAAAATATTCGAAAATCTTTGAGCTACAAATTCAATCAGTTTACCACACCATGTACATGGCAAATATGTTTCACTTTTGCTTTAAAGCTTTAAAGAAGAAGAAAACTATGCCAATAATTTGTTTAAAAAACTTTCGAAATGAATATTCACTCACCAGAGAGATTCAGTGGGCTTTTCCCATACTTGGGAACAAATAATAATCTTCTTCACTGGTTACCAGCATTTTTTCCAATAACCTTAAGTAATAAAACATGTTTCCATTCATAACTAAAAAGTGCATTCCACCCATCCCTATCAGCATTGCTATCAACCTCCAATAAACACTTTACTTATCGCATTGACTTTTGAAACATTGATTATTGCAAAACACTCGACATAAACATGTTAACGTGTCAAGTATTAATAATACTACATACTTGTTAAGTGTAAAAAGTTAACTCACACTCTAGTGGAGAGAGTGCATAAAACCGCTGAAATATTTTTGCAATAAAAAGGTTATTTTTTCCAACAGCCGAGTATACACTTAACTGAATGGAAATATGTAGGTCAAGCTTAATTAAAATAAATTGTACGAACACAAAAATCATTTCATATATCGATTTTGTGTGATTCCAGGCAAAAATATTAAGCATATTTTTTGCATACTTTCAGCCAACTAAGAACAAAATTAAAAGCTGCAATAAAGAGTGGTATTTTAAGTGAATAAGGACTTGAATTAATGAAGCATATTACTTTGTAATTTTGTTTCATAAATTCTCGGGGAGAAGAAAACGGTTAATCATAACGATAACGGTTATGATTGTCGTTGACGTTACCAAGAAGAATACCCCCTTAACTTATTATAAATGTCATAACTGCGATAAGTTGGAACAAAATTAACATTAAAAGGGTATAAAAAGAATTGGTTAAGATTAATTAGATTATACTGAGCTAACGACAAAATAAGCTCCTTTGGCGTGTAATGTGAATGCAAAAATGAGGTGACAAGCAGATTTTAAATAAAAAAACAAATTTGTAAAGTGGGTTTTAGATAAATTGATTTTTTTCGTTATCAAAAAATTGGCATAACGTGCCATAACCGTCTTTAAGAAACTGTGTCCTTTGAAAATTATAAAAGCATTACCACAAAAATATTTTTTATTAAAAAAAATAAGAATACACTTACATTTTCAGCAGCATTTATCATCCCATCTATATATTTCGCATAATTGCTTATTTATATCTTGTTTAATGGACGTACATATGCTGAAAAAAACATAACAATGAAAAAACTCTGAAAACATTTTCATTTGAACATAGATACATATTTTAATTTTAACAAAATTACATTATTAACGGCCACTTTCGAGGCCAGCATCATCACACCATTGAAAAAAAAAGAATAAAAACTCCAATACAAAACAAGAGTTAATGATGCTGTTGACCACGATGATGATGATGAGGATATTAATTGTTTATTTTTATGGAATCCTTGGCAGGATTCCCTGTCTTGTAAATACATATTTTCATAATTTTTATTTACCTTCGCGATTGTTGTTGTTATAATGTTGTTGTTATTATGAATATATATTTGAAATATATATTTTTTTAATTTAAATTCAAATTAAATATGCTCAAATTTGTACTGCCCTTGACTAATGCTTGCGAGTTTATATAGATTTTGATAATGGTATGTTTGGACGAAATCCGTTTCAGACAATTTGGTGTCGATAGCTCCGATCCATATTACCTCAATATGTTTCTAACGACACAGTTTGTAATGAATTTTTACATGGCTGAAATACTTTTGACCAACGTTGAAAATGTGATGATGCCTGGTCTGAGAATCGAACCCAGTTCAAAGTTATTTACCTTATAATCACCAAAAAATTAAATTCTTTAAAAAACAAGTAAACAAGTAAAAAGCCGTTAAGTTCGGCCGGGCCGAACTTTTTATACCCTCCACCATAAAATAGTCTTAATTAAAATAGAATAATTAGGGTCCTTTCACAATTTTAGGTGGAACAACTTTTCGACAATGGATAGACTCCTACTGCCTCCCACTATTGCTTAAATTACTCTGTGAACATAAATGTTGGGGCAGAGATAATTCCTTTTGGAGATGAAAGCCCTTGGTGTGTGTATAATAAAAACCCCGAAGGACAGATGCGCCGTGAGTCGAACTTTCGCGTTATGGCGTGATGAAGTTTTTGCAAGAGACCCTGTAAGCCATCATGAATTAGCATTATATCTTTGTTTGTTCTTTTTGATAGGGTCTAATTCCTGATAGGGTCTCTAACAAAAATTTCATTACGCCATAACGCAGAAGTTCGACTCACGGCGGATTTGTCCTTCGGGGTTCATAATATACTCACCAAGGCCTTTCTTCCCCAAGAGGAATTTTCTGTGCCCCAGACTTTCACCTCCATTGCGTTGCACAGTGTTATCTAATCTAATCTAAAAGAAATGTGTTCAGCTTGATGAAAGGTACCACCTACGGGGCTATATCAAAGAGTCAACCTATCTTTAAATTTTTTGGCGGAAAAGTTTTATAGCTGCAGGGAACTTCAAAAGTCAAATTGGGGGTAGTTTCATCAAAACAATGTAGACCCTCAAAAATGGACCCATGTTGACGAATTTTAGTGACAAAATTTCGCGACCACTGAAAATTCCTGAAAATCGGGAGGTACAGTTATATGGGGGATATACCAAAACATGGACCTATATTGACGATTATTTATGAATAGACAAAATTGTAGCTAACATTCTCAAAATGCCGATCATTACAGCCAGTTCGGTTAAAAATTGCAGTTAAAATTCTCAAAATACCGAAAATCGGGAGATATCGTTATATGGGGGCTATACCAAAACGTGGACCTATGTTGACTATGTTTCGTTGGAGATGTTTTATGACCACTGAGAACCTCAAATGGCAAATACCAGCTAGTTCGGTTAAAAATTGTAGCTAAAATTCTCAAAATACCGAAAATCGGGAGGTACAGATATATGGGGGCTATAACAAAACATGGACCTATATTGACGATGTTTCGTGGAGATATTTCATGACCACTGAGAACCTCAAATGTCAAATTACAGCTAGTTCGGTTACAAATTGTAACTAAAATGGTCAAAATACCGAAAATCGGGAGGTACGGTTATAAGGGGGCCATACCAAAACATGAACCTATGTTGACGATGTTTGGTGGAGATATTTAATGACCACTGAGAACCTAAAATGTCAAATTGCAGGTAGTTCGGTTACAAATTGTGGCTAAAGTTCTCACAATACCGAAAATCGGGAGTACCGTTATATGGGGGCTATACCAAAACATGGGCCTATGTTGACGATGTTTGGTGGAGATATTTCATGACCACAGAGAACCTCAAATGGTAAATTACAGCTAGTTCGGTTAAAAATTTTAGCTAAAATTCTCAAAATACCGAAAATCGGGAGGTACCGATATATGGAGGCTATACCAAAACATGGACCTTGGTTGACGATGTTTAGTGGAGATGTTTCATGACCACTGAGAACCTCAAATGTTAAATTGCAGATAGTTCGGTTAAAAATTGTGGCTAAAATTCTCAAAATACAGAAAATCGGGAGGTACCGTTATATGGGGACTATACCAAAACATGGACCTATGCCCATATCCTTTGGGATATACGTTTGTTGATAACTAGGAACCCTAAGTGCCAAATTATAGCTAATTCGGTTTGCAAATGTGGCGAAGAACGTCAAAATACCTTAAATCCGGAGGTACCGTTATATGGGGGCTATACCAAAGAGTGGACCGATATAGCCCATCTTCAAACTTGACCTGCCTATGGAAAAAAAGACCGTCGGGTGCAAATTTTCAGCACTCTATCTCAATTATTGCGGACGCTAGAGTGATTACAACAGACGGACGGACAGACGGACGGACAGACGGACGGACAGACGGACATGGCTAGATCGTCTTACAATTTTATCCTGATCAAGAATATATATACTTTATGACGGAATGACAAACTTAATATACCCTCCATACTATGGTGGAGGGTATAAAAAGTATCAGTCGGCTTTGCCGACAGAGATATACCCTCAGCCTATGTGAATTGGAACTTTCATCTACGGACACATCGAATGTATTTAGGATCTTTTCAGAATTTTGTGGCACTTTTTGGGCATTTGAACTTGCCGACAAAAATGTGGATTAGGATTAAAGTTCAAAAGTTTTGCGGAAGAGGGAATGGACTGACATAGTGCATTACGGAAGTGGATCTTATTTTGAAGGGCATATCTTTTCGATAGATATCGCGTGCAATAGTCATTTCAGTGGGTTATCGTACACCTGTTAGACCAGTATGCCAGGAAGCATGGACTTGTCCACGGAAAACATAATATGGCTGTACATAATCGGTATAAATTTCCAAAGGATCTCCGAACAGACCCTAAACTGCACTTGGACACAAATGTTGAACTTTTGTGGGGGAGAGGACCTATATGGGCCATTTTAGAAGTTAAAATAAGTTTGGACATAATATGACGAAGGCGAAATTTTGGGTCAAATCGGTTAATCAGTTCGAGAGTTATTGTGTTCTCCAGCTACTACATATGGTTTTTTACAACTTTCGGGTTGTTTTCCGAAGAAGTATGGACTGGAAAAAATTTGACAGTTGTAATTGAGACAGCGATTGCAAGTTGCTTCAACTGAAATCAAAGTTAGCCAAGAGCAGGTCTTAAAGTGAAGTTATACGAAATTTTGTGTGGGAGGTACCCGAAGTAATGGGCAAATATAGTCCATATTAAAAACTGTTCTATATCTGGTAGATATATTAGGATGCGTAAGGTATGGACCAAATCGGGCCTTCCATTCAAGAGTTATAGTGCGCACAATTTTTCCGAACATTTTTTAACTTTTGTGGGGGAGGTACCTAAAGGAGTGAACTGATATGGCTTATCTTCGAACTTAAACTAATTTGGGACAAAATATTATCAAGGCCAAATTTTGGATCGAATCGGCAGATCCGTTCGAGAGATTTCTTGCGGTCCAACCACTACACACGGTGTCATAGGGGTTTTTGAACTTTTCAGGCTATTTTCTTAGGAAGTATGGTTTTGCCCCTGATTAAACTTGTACCGCCTTATGGGTGGCCGTGAATACAAGTTGTTACAACAAAAATCAACAAAAATCGAGAGCAGGTCCTAAACTGGTCCTAAACTGATGTACCCGAAGGCGTGGACCGATTGAGTCCATATTGGAACTTCATCTAGGTTTGGAAATTTGGAAATTTAACGATGTGCAATGTATGGACCAAATCGGTTACTCCCTTCAAGAGTTTTCGTGCGCACAAATATTCCGAACATTTTCGAACTTTTGTGGGGGAGGTACCAGAAGGTGTGGACCGATATAACCCATCTTCGAACTTAAACTAAGTTTGGACAAAATATTGCGAAAGCCAAATTTGGGCTTTGGAAGCACCACTTCTACTACAAAAGGGCTTTAGAAGCACCCTACTACAACAGGGCTTTAGAAGCACCCTATTACAACAGGGCTTTAGAAGCACCCTACTGCAAAAGGGATTTAGAAGCATCCCTTTTACTACAAAAGGGCTTTAGAAGAACCCCTTCTACTGCAAAGGTGCTTTAGAAGCACCCCTTCTATTATACAAGGGCTTTAGGAGCACTCCTTTTACTACAAAGGGTTTTGGATGCACCCCTTCTACTACAAAGGGTTTTAGAAGCATCCCTTCTACTACAAAGGGTTTTAGAAGCACCCCTTCTACTAAAAGAAGGTCTTTAGAAGCACCCATTCTACTAAAAGAAGGTCTTTAGAAGCACCCATTCTACTACAAAAGGGCTTTAGGAGCACCCTTTCTACTACAAAAGGGCTTTAGAAGCACCCCTTCTACTACAAAAGGTCTTTAGAAGCACCGCTTCTACTAAAAGAAGGTCTTTAGAAGCACCCCTTCTACTAAAAGAAGGTCTTTAGAAGCACCCATTCTACTACAAAAGGGCTTTAGGAGCACCCTTTCTACTACAAAAGGGCTTTAGAAGCACCCCTTCTACTACAAAAAGGCTTTGGAAGCACCCCTTCTACTATACAAGGACTTTAGAAGCACCTTTTCTACTATACAAGGGCTTTAGAAGCACCCCTTCAACTATACAAGGGCTTTAGGCGCACTCCTTTTCTACAAAAGGGCTTTAGAAGCACCTCTTCTACTACAAAAGGGCTTTAGAAGCACCCCTTCTATTATACAAGGGCTTAAGGCGCACTTCTTCTACTATAAATAGGATTTAATAGCACCCCTTCTACTGTAAAAGGTCTACTGAAGTATCCCGTATTCAGAAACACCCATTCTACTATAAATGGGCTTTAGAAGCACATCTTCTGTTATAGAAGTCCTTTAGAAGTACCTCTTTTACTAAAAATATCTTGAGAATCACCTCTGCTTCTATAAAAGGCCTTTGGAAACACCCCCGTTTTATACTAAAAAAAATCTAGAAGTGCTCCTTCCACTATGCAAGTTCTTTAGAAGCACCCATTTTAAAAGGGTTTTTAAAGCATCTCTTCTACTATTAAATTATTCCATCTACTATAAAAGTTCTTTAGAAGAACCCCTTCCATTATAACATTTCTTTAGAGGAATTCCTTTTAAGGGGTCGTTAGACGCACCTCTTCCACTAACAAATGACTTTGGAATCACCCTTTTACTGTAAAATGTATTTAGAAGTGCCCACGTGAAGGTCCCATATCATTGAGTTATTATGAATGGGGGTGTTCTCATTGGTATGAGATAGGACTTCCTTGTCCATTTGCTATATTCCATTTCGTTCTCAAATGTCAATTAAAGTTGTCGTTGTTTAGTTCACGAAAGAGCTAGTTCATTTGAACGATCCATTGAAAAGAGCGTATGAAGTAAAAGTATCATTGTATCATTGAAGTAAAATCAGTGACCAACCAAACGACACGGAAGAATCAAATAATAAACGATCAACTTAAGCATGCCATGTCAAATTAAAAGCGGTCGATTTAGAATCAGTGAGTAATTGAACTATATAGTGAACTAACTTCAAAGAGCTGAAATTGAACGATATGTCATTGTTCCTGTCCAGAAATCAATATTCAAGTACCATCGTTCTCTTCCCTGAACTTTATATGCAAATTTAAAAGTTCCCGTCCCTTAGTTCGCTTAAATATTTATGTATCTATGTGAACATATGCATCTATATGAAACAATCTTTCAAGTGTCATTGTACCTGTCCATGAAATTTATTTTCAAGTATGGCCACATCTGTCCACAAAAAATGTATTCAGGCGTTCTAGCTGCTGTTCTGAAGTATTCCTAATATGCCCACGTACATGTCCTGAAATATTCCTAAAATGTACATTTCCTACCTTTAAATTTTTTATTAACTATCCATATTACTGTCCCTGAAATATCCAATTAAGTATACACGTACCTGTCCCTGAAATGTCGTGGATACGTTCCTGGCTCTGAGATGTATCTTCAACTATCCTCGATCTAGTTCGTGAAATATTTATTCAACTGATCCGTTCCTGTCTCTCTCTCCATACTTTTCTCAGATATCCATTTCATGTATCCACGTTTTTATTGCCTGATATACCAACACTGACCCTACGATTATGTCCTCGAAATGGTCGTTTCATTGCTTCTTTTGAAAATGGGTGTCCTTGGTTGTTCCTCCCCACTTGTGTTCTTATGACAACATTTATCGTGTTTGTGTCTTTCCCTCTTGTTACACTAATTTGTTCTACATTGGTCTCTTTGTCGTTGTGTATCCCTCTGAAGAGGAAACATTTCAACACTTCTCTTTATATTCTTTCTTTCAACACCCCCTAAACATTAAAGCAGAATGCAATTTCTATCTACACCAGTGGACCTTGGCTGAAAATAGTACATAACTTCCGTTGCCTTGGGCATTTGGCAGCCACCACCAAAGCTCGCCATTATTATATTTTTTGTTCTAAAATTCCCATATTCATGTTTTGTATTTCAATATTCGTTGTTGACTGTTCGTTTATTGTTGACTCTTTATTTGTCTATTCCTGCTTGTTATCATTTCGTCGAGTCGTCCTGTTTTTAATTTTTGATCGTTTTTGTTTATTTGTTGGGTTTTTTTGGTGGATTTTCTATTTAAAATTCAGAGATTTTATTTGGTTTGCAGCTACTCGTGCTTCAGGCGTATAAAGTATTTTTTTGAGGATTGCTGAGTTTTTTAAATGGTTTTATTTAGCTCACCCCGTTTGTTTTATTATTATTTATTATTTATTCTTGGGTCAAATTTAATAATTCAAATTTCACCCTCTTCCTGTCAACCGATTAATCTGAAATTTTGTATACACTTTGGATTTTGGTGACAATACAATTATGTTTATTCATTATCATTATAAATTCAAGATGGCCGCCGCTACAAAATGGCGGACAACGTAGGTTTTATCAATCCCATCAATATGGGTATCAAATGAAAGGGCTCAACAAGCTCAACAACAATATACTATAAAAAATTTAAATCCAAGATGGCGGCCGCTGCAAAATGGCGGATAATGTAGGTTTTATCAATCCCATCAATACCCAGCAAAATTTATTTGAAGTTGTTCCTTGTGAAGTAGTGATTGAATAGCTTTTTTTGAAGCAGTCCACGCAGAGTCATGAAAAATGCAGTCCGTTCTTCACATTTTGACAATGTCCGATTTGAATCCATTTCATAAATTTTTCACATTTTAGAAATTTCAAAATTTTGCAAAAAAAACTTAAAAAGACAAAGAACATAATTTGTTTCTTGTTAATTATAATAACAGCAATATGTTTGCATCCATAAACAGTAATTTGTATACAAAAAATAATAAAAGCGATTTCGAACTACATCTTTGTTTGTAGCCAAAGAAGTAGTTGAATCATATGTTGTTGTGATTTATTCACTACAAGAACTAATGCAAAATGTGTGCTTAAGAAGTAAATTAGACAGTATCCTCACTGCACCATGCCCTTGTAAAAATCATGACTTCTTTCACGTAAAAAGATGTAGTCCGAAATCACTTGCACTCATGATTTAACTACTTCTTTGGCTACAAACATTTTGCTGGGTATGGGTATCAAATGAAAGGGCTCAACAAGCAGAATACAATATACTGTAAAAAATTTAAATTCAAGATGGCGGCCGCTACAAAATGGCGGATAACGTAGGTTTTATCAATCCCATCAATATGGGTATCAAATGAAAGTGCTCAACCAGTAGAATACAATGTATTATATAAAATTAAAATCCAAGATGGTGGCCTCCACAAAATGGCGGATAACTTAGGTTTTATCAATCCCATCAACATGGGTATGAAATGAAAGGTCTCAACAAGTAGAATACAATGTATTATATAAAATTAAAATCCAAGATGGCGGCCTCTACAAAATGGCGGATAACTTAGGTTTTATCAATCCCATCAACATGGGTATCAAATGAAAGGTCTCAACAAGTAGAATACAATTTACTATGCAAAATTGAAATCTAAGATGGCCGCCGCTACCAAATGGCTGATAACAATTTTTTATCAATCCCACCAATATGGGTATCAAATAAAAGGGCTTGACAAGAAGAATACAGTGCACTATACAACCTCAATATTTAAGATGGGCGCAGCCACTAAATGGCGTATAATTAAGATTTAAATTTAGAAATTGAATCTGTAATTAAGGTATCTGATTAATCCAGCCTGAATCCACCACCCAAGTCAAGATTTTTTATCGTGTTGAGGACTGTGTGGCGTTAGGGTGGCTAAAAATGATACGTCGTTAGCGGTACACCACCCAAGTTAAGGTGAAAGGTTAAAACGCGCCGAGAACTGTATGGCATTAGGGTGGATAAAACTGATATGATATGATATGTCGTTAGCGTTTTCCCCTCAAGACTCAGGCTCATCTTGTTGTACATAGCCTTGCCCCTTTATTGGACCTCTGGGGGGTCGACCGTTTAAATGTCCATTACTCGTGGGAACAAAACGGTAAAAAAATATATAAAAAATACAAACACAAATAAAACAGAAACTGCAACACAACGTAAACGAAGGCTTCAAAAAGCGAAAGAAAAATATAAAGCAAAACGAGCTAAAGAAAGTGAAGGTGATAGAAATAGTCGGTTACAGAAACGACGGGAACAATTAGCGTCAAAAACACCTGAGCAATATGAGGCCAGGTTAAAAAAATTCATTAAATAAATGAAACGTATTTCATTGATGTAATGAAACTTCTAATTTCTTTAAATTTTATAAAATATGTGAGTATTGAAACTATGCTAAATATTGTGTGCTTAAAAAAACTAGTATTCAAACATATTTTAAGAAAATTGTGGAAAATTGGATATATTTGATGTTTTTAGTTGGCTCCAAAAATTAATGATATAGTTTCATTAAATAAATGAAATAGTTTCATTAAATAAATGAAACAATTTTATTGAATAAATGAAACATTTTCATTAAATAAATGCAAGAGTTTCATTAAAGAATTGAAACATTTCTGAAGTTCCCAATACTATTTTGCGGAATGAAAAAAGGGTCTGAAATCTTATCTATATTATGACCCTTATATTATCATTTTTCTTCTAATTATTTTTCTTTATTAAACAAATGTTTTAAATTTCCACAATCATAAACAGAACACATTTATAAATCTGCCAAGTACATACATATGTGTATATAGAATCACATACATCAAACATACATATGTATGTACGAATATTAGCAGAAGCGTCTCTAAAAGCGTAACTGTACAAAAATTCCTTACATGCTTTACTAGCGATTGGCTTTGGTATACATACATATTCATTCTCATTAAAATGTCTGTCTCATTTTTTCTACTTGGGTATCAAGGCTTATTCTCTCGGTATGTTATTCTCTGTCGTTCCTTGTTATGTATTTCATTGTTGTTATGAAGTAAATTCCAGCTGTGCGGTGTGAATGTGCGTGTGTGCGTTTAACAAGCAGAAAACAAAATTAGACGATTGTAGACAATTGACGTGCCCCACGGTTTTATTTTAGTCTAGTCTATGCATATCTTTATAATTCCCACGACTGTATCTATTTTATTATTTTTTGGTTTTTAGTACATTTATCTTAAACATTGCAATGTATGTTTAACATAAAACCGTTTAACTTAAAAAGTTTTTTTACCTATTTTTATTTTCAATTAAATTCAAATTCATTTAAATTCAAATTTGTATTGCACTTGCCTATAGGCTTGCGAGTTTACATAGATTTTGATAATGGGTTTGGACGCCAGTATGTTTGGACGAAATCCGTTTCAGACAATTTGGTGTCGATAGCTTCGATCCATATTACCTCAATGTGTTTCTAACGACACATGCATTTTTACATGGCTGAAATATTTTTGACCAACGTTGAAAATGTGATGAGGCCTGGTCTGAGAATCGAACCCAGTCCATTAAATTCTTAAAAAAAAACAAGTAAAAAAGTATCAGTCGGCTTTGGCGGCATAGATATACCCTCAGCATATGTGAATTGGAACTTTCAATTACGGACAGATCGAATGTATTTACGGTCTTTTCCGAATTTTGTGGCTCTTTTAGACATTTGAACTTGCCGACAAAAATGTGGATTAAGATTAAAGTTCAAAAGTTTTGCGGAAGAGGGAATGGACCGACATAGTGCATTACGGAAGTGGATCTTATTTTGAAGGGCATATCTTTTCGATAGATATCGCGCTCAATAGTCATTTCAGTGGGTTATCGTACACCTGTTGGACCACGCATGGACTCCGAACATACCCTAAACTGCACTTGGACACAAACGTTGAACTTTTGGGGGGGGGGGGGAGGTATCCTAAGGAGAGGACCGATATGGGCCGTTTTAGAAGTTAAACTAAGACTAAGTTTGAACAAAATATGACGAAGGCCAAATTTTGGACCAAATCGGTTAACCAGTTCGAGAGTTATTGTGCTCTCCAGCTACTACATTTTTACAACTTTCGGGCTATTTTCCCAAGAAGAATCGACTTGCAAAATTTTACAGTTGTAATTGGGACAGCGATTGCAAGTTGCTTCAACTGAAATCAAAGTTAGTCAAGAGCAGGCCTTAAAATGAACTTATACGACATTTTTTGTGGGAGGTACCCGAAGGAATGGGGGAATATAGTTCATATTCAAACCTGTTCTATATCTGGTAGATATATTAGGATGCGTAAAGTATGGACCAAATCGGTCCTTCAAGAGTTATAGTGCGCACAATTTGTCCGAATATTTTTTAACATTTGTGGGGGAGGTACCTAAAGGAGTGAACTGATATGGCTTATCTTCGAACTTAAACTAATTTGGGACAAAATATTATCAAGGCCAAATTTTGGATCAAGTCGGCAGATCCGTTCGAGAGTTATCTTGCGCTGCAACCACTACACACGGTGTCATAGGGGTTTTTGAAACTTTCAGGCTTTTTTCTCAGGAAGTATGGTTTTGCCCCTGATTAAACTTGTACCGCCGTATTAGGGGCCGTGAATACAAGTTGTTACAACAAAAATCAAAACGATTCGCGAGCAGGTCTTAAACTGAACTTTTCCGAAATTTTGTGTGGTAGGTACCTGAAGGCGTGGGCCGATTGGAACCTCATCTAAGTTTCGTAGAAATTTTACGATGTGCAAAGTATAGACCACATCGGTTTCTCCCTTCAAGAGTTATCGTGCGCACAAATTTTTCGAACATTTTCGAACTTTTATGGGGGAGGTAGCGGAAGGGGTGGACCGATATAACCCATCTTCGATCTTACACTAAGTTTGGACAAAATATTGCGAAAGCCAAATTTTGGACCATCCGTTCGAGAGTTATCGTGCACACCAGCAAGCCAGACAGACGGACGATCATTGTTTAATTGACTCCAAATTGTCTGAAATACATTTCGTCCAAACATACTTGGGATCTAAAACCATTATTTCCATGAGGCACATTTTGCCTGTATGAAAGTGTATATAGCCTCGTTAGCATAAATTCTCATTAAAACGTTCACAACGGCAATAGAGCCCCAAAATTACAACCAACATCAGTCAGGTTAATTGAAAAGAAGATAAAGGTAAAGAGAAGCACCCCTTCTACTACAAAATGGCATTAGAAGTACCCCTTCTATTACTCAAGAGCTATAGAAGCACCTCTTCGACTACAAAAGGTCTTTAGAAGCACCCCTTCTATTACACTATGCAACACTGAAAATGCAAACAACTTCTAGTACGGATTTTTTGAAAGTACATATTTAGACTATAAAAACCCTAGTTGGGTTTTGTCCTGTCAGATCCAGTTCGGATTTTATGTCCTCATCTACACCGGGCTAAATCTACAATCTTTTGCATTTATCAGGTCTTTATCTCAGAAACGAATAGGAATTTGGCCTTGCTGTCTTTAGCAATATTGTAGCCCTAAACTAGTAGAACTTATCTTTTGAAGAAACCACATAAGAAAAACTCCATCTAGGGCATCAAAATCTATAAAATATGGAAAATTTTACATAATTGCTGAAATTCTGGTCTGTATCGGCTAAACTATTGGGAGTTGAACCAAGTAACCTTTTGCAAAAATCTTCCAAATAAAGTTCTCAACATTTCTTCAGAACATTCTGAAACTCTAAAATGCTTACTTCATGTTGTTTTAACGGTATTTTGCATCATATCTTTTACAACACGTATTTCAAACACAGTTCACACCAACAGATTATTCTCGCATTTCGGATTTCACTACATTATTGACATTTTTATTAAATCGTCGTTGAGAAATGCACTGAAAACAACGGGATAGAGGCATTTTACAACAATGATATGTTCTGAAGAGTTGTGTATTACATTCCAGGGAATATTTTTCCAAAAGAAAATGTTCAGAAAAAATTAACGGTTTTGGAGATACGGCGCGAAATTTATAAAAATTGTGGTATTTTTGCATATATTTTGAAATTTTAGGCAATAAATGTAGTTTTTCGAGTTCATTATTTCTCCAAATATTGTATTCTTGTCCTTATCTACAAATTTGCTTCAGAGGTCAGAAGAAGATTCGCATTGGTTTCAGAGATATAGCCCCGAATTTCTTTAAAAAGTCAATATTTACCCATATTTAGATGGGGTCATAAAATCCGAGCTGGATCTGACACAACAAAACCCAACTAGGGTTTCTTGTCGTTTGGGTCTGTACTTTCAAAAAATCCTCAGTTCGAATTGTTTGCACAAGATCACCTTAAAAATGTTGCACAGTGTTATACAAGGGCTTTATGCGCACTCCTTCTACTACAAAAGGGCTTTAGAAACACCCCTTCTACCAAAAAACGGGCTTTAGAAGCACCTCTTCTACTACAAAAGGGCATTAGAAGCACCCCTTCTACTACAAAAAGGCTTTGGAAGCACCCATTCCACTACACAAAGACTTTAGAAGCACCCATTCCACTACACAAGGACTTTAGAAGCGCCCCTTCTACTATACAAGGGCTTTAGGCGCACTCCTTTTCTACAAAAGGGCTTTAGAAGCACCCCTTCTACTATACAAGGGCTTTAGGCGCACTCCTTTTTTACAAAAGGGCTTTAGAAGCACCCCTTCTACCAAAAAAGGTCTTTAGAAGCACCCCTTCTACCAAAAAAGGTGTTTGGAAGCACCCTTTTTACTAATAAAGGTCTTTAGAAGCACCCCTTCTACTAAAAAAGGCCTTTAGAAGCAACCCATCTACTAAAAAAGGGCTTTAGAAGCACCCCTTCTATTATACGAGGGCTTTATGCGCACTCCTTCCACTACAAAGTGTTTTAGAAGCACCCCTTCTACTACAAAGTGTTTCAGAAGCACCCCTTCTACTACAAAAGGGCTTTTGAAGCACCCCTTCTACTACAAAGGGGTTTAAGAAGCACCTCTTCTATTATACAAGGGCTTTTGGGCGCACTCCTTTTACTACAAAAGGCATTAAAGCACCCCTTCTACTACAAAAGGGCTTTAGAAGCACCTCTTCTATTACAAAAGGGCTTTAGAAGCACCCCTTCTACTACAAAAGGGCTTTAGAAGCACCTCTTCTACTATAAAAGGGATTTAGAAGCACCTGATGAGACGACTCCTCAATCTCATCACAAGTGCACCCAGGAAAACTGGACAAAAAGAAATGAAACCGCCGCGAGATGTTATTTGCCTCGTGGTTGTAGAGAGACTCATTCTTATTTAGTTATTTGTTTCAACTATACCTTAAAATCTAACACAAAAATAAATAGACGCACAAAATGCACGATGTACCTAAAAATGCATTATGCACCCAGCAGGCATAATGCTTCGTGGGTAATAAAAATACACAATTTATGGCCGACAGTTTTCTTATCTTTAAATATAGACCCTAATCACACAATGACCTCATGCGTCGTTGAATAGAAAACTACCAAGACAGATAAAACAATTGTACAAAATTGTCCAGCACCCCTTCTACTACAAAGGGCATTAAAGCACCCCTTCTACTACAAAAGGGCTTTAGAAGCACCCCTTCTATTACAAAAGGGCTTTAGAAGCACCCCTTCTACTACAAAAGGGCTTTAGAAGCACCCTTTCTATTATACAAGGGCTTTATGCGCACTCCTTCTACTACAAAGTGTTTTAGAAGCACCCATTCTACTACAAAAGGTCTTTAGATGCACTTCTTCTACTAAAAAAGGGCCTTAGAAGTATACCTTCTACTACAAAAGGGCTTTAGAAGCACCCCTTCTACCAAAAAAGGTCTTTAGAAGCACTCCTTCTACTACAAAAGGGCTTAAGAAGGGCCTCTTCTACTACAAAACGGATTTAGAAGCACCCATTTTACTAACAAAGGCATTAAAGCACCCCTTCTACTACAAAATGGCTTTAGAAGCACCCTTCTACTAAAAGAAGGTCTTTAGAAGCACCCCTTTTACTACAAAAGGGCTTTAGAAGCACCTCTTCTATTATACAAGGGCTTTAGGCGCACTCCTTCTTCTATAAATGGGATTTAATAGCACCCCTTCTACTGTAAAAGGTCTACTGAAGTATCCCATATTCAGAAACGCCCATTTTATTATAAATGGGCTTTACAAGCACATATTCTGTTATGAAAGTTCTTTAGAAGTACGTCTTTTACTAAAAATATCTTGAGAATCACCGCTTCTTCTATAAAAGGCCTTTGGGAGCACCCACTTTTTATACTATAAAAACTATAGAAGTACTCCTTCCACTATAAAAGTTCTTTAGAGGCACACATTTTAAAATGGGTTTAAAGCTTCTTTAGAAGAACCCCTTCCATTATAACATTTCTTTAGAGGAATTTCTTTTAAAAGGTCTTTAGAAGCACCTCTTCCACTATAAACTGACTTTGAAATCACCCTTTTACTGTAAAAGGTATTTAGAAGTGCCCACGTGAAGGTCCGATATCATTGAGTTAATATAAATGGGGGTGTTCTCATTGATATGAGATAAGAATTCCTTGTCCATTTGCTGCATTCCATTTCGTGCTCAAATGTCAATAAAAGTTGTTGGTGGTTTGTTCACGAAAGAACTAGTTCATTTGAACGATCTATTGAAAAGAGCGTATGAAGTATGTAGGTCAGTCGATGTAGGTCATTGAACTGAAATCAGTGACCAACCAAACGATCACGGAAGAATCGATTACCAAACAATTGCCAGTCAAGTTCGGAATGTAATGTAAAATTAAAAGCGGACGATTTAGAACCATTGCATAATTGAACTATATAGTGAACTATGGGAAAAATGAAATGAGTTCACCTCAAAGAGATGAAATTGAACGATCTGTTATTGTTTTTTTTCGTGTATTTTATTGTGATCAATTGGTATATATTTTTGTACAATAATTCAAATATATATATTTAAGAGATCAATTTAACAATTTTTCACCTTAAACATTAGAGTTTTTTATTTATTTTATATACATATGGCAAAAATATCAAAATATAGGGAGAAAACTTTATGTAAAAAACCCTTAGAAAATCTGTCATTGTTCCTGTCCAGAAATCAATATTCAGGTATCATCGTTCTCTTCCCAGCAATTTCTATGCAAATATAAAAGTTCTTGCCCTTAGTTCGCTTGAATATCTATGCAAGGATTTATGTTCACAATCTGAAATTATACTGTCTATGAAACAATGTTTCATGTGTCATTGTCCCTATATCTGAATTGCATATTCAAGTACGAGTATGGACACCTCTGTCACCAAAATATGTATTCAGGCGTTCCAGGTGCTGTCCTTAAATATTTCTAAAATGTTCATTTAAATTCCTAAAATTTACAATTCTAACCTTAAAATGTTTTTTAACTATCCATATTAGTGTCCCTGAAACATCCGATTAAGTATACATGTACCTGTCCCTGAAATGTCGTGGATACGTTCCTGCCCCTGAGATGTCTCCTCAACTATCCTCGATCTTGTTCGTGAAATATTTATTCAACTGATACGATTCTGTTTCTCTCCATACTTTATCAAGTATCCACGCTTTTAGTGCCTGATATACCAACACTGACCCCACGATTATGTCCTCGAAATGGTCTTTTGAAAATGGGTATCCTTTGTTGTTCCTCCCTTGTAGTTGTTTTTGCCTTTCCCTCTTTTCACACTTTAAATTTCCATAATTTGTTCTGCACTGGTGTCTTTGTCGTTGTATATCCCTCTGAAGAGGAAACATTTCAACACCTCTATTTATATTCTTTCTTTCAACACCCCCTAACATTAAAGCAGAATGCAATTTCTATCTCCACCAGTGGACCTTGGCTGAAAATAGTACATAACTTCCGTTGCCTTGGGCATTTGACAGCCACCACCAACGCTCGCCATTATTATATTTTTTGTTCAAAAATTCCCATTTCCATATTTTGTATTTCAATATTCGTTGTTTACTGTTCGTTTATTGTTGACTCTTTATTTGTCTATTCCTGCTCGTTATCATTTCGTCGAGTCGTCCTGTTTTTACTTTTTGATCGTTTATGTTTATTTTTTGGGTTTTTTAGTGGATTTTCTATTTAAAATTCAAAGATTTTATTTGGTTTGCTGCTACCCGTGCTTTGTAGAGCTTCAGGCGTATAAAGTATTTTTGAGGATTGTTGTTTTTTTATGATGCCAATCCGGACAATTATATAGACAAAAACAATCAGTAGTAATGCCTTTTGTGGTTGGTCATTTGATTTTATGGTCTGTGGCTGCTACTTTTGTTGTACAATTGTTTTTAATTAACATATTTTGTGGAATGATTTATGAGCTACAACATTTGCTGTAATCCCATTTCAATAGGACTTGCAGTTTTCAATCAAAATTGTGAAAACCTAAAAACCCTAAAAATGTGAACTTTGACCGCGAAAGTAGAGTATTGAGAAGGATTCAGAATCAATTAAAAATCTCAAATTACAAGTCATATAGTAATTAAAAGTATCAAATTACATATCTTAAGTAAACAAATGGGGTAAAAAGGGTCGCAGACTCATTTATAAAGTAAACAAACAGCATACCATGAGATGGGGTGACCGTGGGAAATTCTTGGAATTCCTTATGCTTGGGGGAAGCATGTCCACTATCAACGTGGGTGGCTTCGTTTGTCCGTCCGTCTGTCCGTAAGCATGCTGGATCGTGTCCATGATCAATGTGGGTGGTCTCGTTTGTCCGTCTGTCTGTTGATTGATCTAATTATGAAGCATTGACCATTGTTGAGGCATTGTGTTTATTGTATGTTTGTGTGTATGTCGTTTGGTTCCTTTTGCTTTGCATTGGATCAGTAGCCACGATCGCTTTATTGTATGTTTGTGTGTATGTCGTTTGGTTCTTTTTCCATTCCTTTAAATCAGCAGGCGTAATTGTCGCCTTTAACGAAAGCAAAAGGCGACAAGTGCCTGGGGCTATCTGCTGTGTTTGAATATGAATTCGATTCTCTTCTTGATTTGTTTGTTATTGCTTGATCTTAATATTTAATTGAAGGATGGATTGAATTTTTGGTTGCTTCAAATTGATCTTGTCAATGGATTTGGATATGAATGCAAATATGATTGGGAGAGTTAAGGGGGAAAGGGGAACCAATGTGTACAAATGAGAAATCGATGACCATTGTTGAGGTATAGCGTTTGTATGTTCGTCAGTCCAGCTTCCTTTAAATTTATGCTGTGTATGTTTGCATTAAACCAAAAGGAGGAATCATTGAACTTTCATTCAGTATTACACAATATCGGATTTGTTTTGATTAAATGTTATGAATCTGGGTTATTGTTTTTTTTTTTTTAAAGACGACACCACGTCTTGTTCTTTAAACCATATATGTATGTATAGATGTATGTATGTTTGTGGTGATATTGACCTTGAAAAGGAATATGTTTAGATTATGACTTTGATTTCTTTACGTCTGTGTATGGAAAGTGACGATAGACTTATTTTAGGAGAGTGAAGGGGGAAAGGGGAATAACGAAAAAAAAAAGAAATCAATCTTTACAAATAAAAAATCGACAAGAACTTTTAGTTGGCTTAACATATGTATGCTTATTGAATTCCACAACAATATTGTGAAATTCATGTTCTTTTCGATTTGTTTATTTCAAGAGTCAAACTAGGAATCGTCAAAGACTTGAATATGGAATTGTAGGGGTGATTTGGATATAAGTGGATCTTTGCAGTTGTGAAGAATGTATGACATTAATGCTACACATGAATTCGTTAGATTTTTTTAGATATGTTTGTTTTGGAAGTAAAATTAAGATTCGGGTTATTGGAATATACAAATGTGGGTGCGTTTGTATGTTTTATTCTTTACAGTTATAAGGAAAGTATGGAATTATGCTGCAACACTGGTTACATTATGATTAAGGGATTTGAAGGGGGAATGCAGGGAAAGAATAAAATTAGCTTTAAGCTTTGTTTCAAGCTAGAGCGTTAACCATGAATGTTGTGTCTGTTTAAACGTTAATAACAAAAGTAGGAAGCATTGTTCTGCGACCATTCGATTGAAGCAAAGATCATTGTTGAGGCATTATTATGTATGACCATCAACTTGATGTTGTTATATGTTTACATTAAAACAAAAGGAGGAATCATTGAACTTTCATTCAGTATTACTCAATATCCAATTTGTTATTATTATGGATTATTGGACCTTTTTTAAAGATATGAAATGCGGCTGGAACATCAAATAGAAGCAAAAGTATGCTTCAACTTGACCTTGAAATAACATTTGAAAATATGCTTATGTTGCTTTTCATCACAACATCTAAATGTCACCCCATTTCTCTGCAATTTAATACACAAATTATGAAAAACATAAATCTCACTCTTCATTAAAATTTTCGATCTATAAATGCACACCTATATTATAATAATTTTATTAGTCAGAAACATACTTTCAAACTGTTACAATATGGATTCTCAATATATACTTCCTGAAATCTTCAAGGAAAGCACATTAAGGGAGTCGAAGGATATCGAAGCAGACAAATATTTGTTAAGAATAACGGATGAAATTCAGGCGGAATTCTATATAACACATGGTTTGAAAACGGACAGAAACAGAATCCTTAAGCTTTTAAAAAGGTTGGAGAAAATCACAAATGCCAATAATAATTGAATTTAAATGATTATTAATAAATAAGAAACAAACAAATATATTTGTTGCATATTTTTTGGGGGAAGAGAATGCAATGGTTTATGTATAATTGTCATCTTCTAATCTAAAATTTTGTCCCTGTGTTTAGAGAAAATGTGATAACACTATACACAGTTACTATTTCGTGCCACAGCTCGCTTTTCGCTTCAACAAATTCTTATTATAGCTCACCCTATCCCTAATTTGGTTCAACAGCTCTCTCTTAGAGTTAAACAGCTTCATATTATAACTTAAGAGCTCCCTAATCTTATTCAACAGTTTCGTACTCAACCCTCTTCACTTAAGATCGAACCTCTTAATACAAGGAGCACATTTTGATAGTTATCAAACATACCATTTGCTTCAAATTTATGAAAGTTAAAAAAAGCAAACAAATAAATATTAGTGTACCTCACTCAAATTGAAAATTCGAAGGAAAAGAAACTTTAACGAGGCCATCTAGGGGTTGAGCTATCGATACCTAAATTATTACGAAGATATTATAAATGCTGACTTGTGTACATAACTGTACCATATTACTCATTAAAACAAAAAAATGAAATAAAAAACAATGATATTCAGAAGACCATAGATTGCATTTATTATATAAAACTCTATATGTATGTATATATAGTTTTGTCGTCTTGGACAGTCATTTCTTTTGATGTATTCCTTTTATATTTAATATAAACATTAAAACTCTATAAAAGTTGAGTTAGACTCGGAAACTATATTCAGTTTTCAAAATTCCTTTAAAGGAGTGAGACATTTCTTCAAGAAAAGTAAGAAAACTAAAAATGGTCAATAATATCAACGGAGAGATTGGAGTTGAGTTCGAGAATGATGCAGAGTTCGAAAAGATTTGTTGCAATATGTTAGACCATTACGAGGCAACACAAAATACACCACAACAAATTGAATTATTTGAAATGGACTATGAGTTCGAGGCTGCTTGCGTAAAAGCTGTAAATGAATTCGAGGCAAAGTATAATGAGTCTCTGCGAGTGGAAACCGATGCTGAAGGAAAGGAGAACGAAGCCCGAACAAACCAATCTTTGGAGAATTCAGAAGAAGATTATCCGTATATACCAGAAGCACAAAACGTATGGGCATTGGATGAAAACGATCCATGGTTTATAGTTTAGCCGACGACACTCAAGCTTTTGATATGTATATTAGAGGTGCCTATAGCACCACTCTTTGTTTACTTCTGCATTTGTTTCTTCTTGAAAAATATTGACATTTAAATAAATGAATAATATTGTTTGTCTACAAAAATATATCTTTATTCTGGGATAATAAACAATAGAAAAGGTGAATACACATCTGTGGGACTGTAAGTTTTAATAATCTACTACTGTTAATCATGCAATTATGACCGTCTAAGCAAAGTTATAAAATATTAAAGATTGAACAAATGTATAAGCTGTTGAGTTGGGTTCGGGTTAGGTTGGTTTCAGGTAAGGTTGGCTTGGGTTCCGGTTAGGTTGGGTTCGGGTTAGGTTGGGTTCGCGTTAGGTTGGGTTTGGGTTAGGTTGGGTTCGGGTTAGGTTAGGTTCGGGTTAGGTTGGGTTCGGGTTAGGTTGGGTTCGGGTTAGGTTGGGTTCGGGTTAGGTTGGATTCAGGTTAGGTTGGGCTTAGATCAAGGGATACACTATTTATATTGTGACAATGTCCCACATTTAACAGTAGAACTCTAACTATGGACGAAGAAATGTTGAAACGATTGGTTCAATCCCGCAATGTTTTGAAAAGAAAATTTCAAAACATCAAAAGGGGAGAACAACGCAATTGGAAAATACCTTCAAACCTATAACAGAAGAGTTAAACAAATTAGTTAAAACAACAAGTGAAAATGCATCCAAATACATTCCTAAAACAGAAAATATACCCGAGTATGGGAAATCATCGTTTTCCAGTATCAAGAGATATAAGGAAGATTTTAAAAACGGAATCACTGCAAACGATGAAGAGTACCAAGAAGATAATAATCAAGATGAGTCAAGCAACGATGAGGGTGGAGAAGAATCTTTTTATTCTGATCATGATGATTATGATTATGAAAACAATCTTCTTCAATTGAAAATCAATAATAATCTGGACACTGTATACGGTCCACATACAGATGTTAATGGGGAATGGAAATTTGGTGATAAACCTTTACATATAAATAATGAGAAAATTGTCGTAGGAAACCAGAATTGGGCGCTCACACCAGGCTTATTTGAACTTCTATTTCATCAAAAACCCAAAAACTACGATGAATCAGAGTTGGAGATATATAAGAAAATTTTACTCAACTCCAATGCACATAAAGTAAACTACAGCCATAATGAACGAGTGAAATCTAACAAAGGATATAAATACACCAATATAATAAAGAAGATAATCGATGGTACTCACACTGGTAAAGGCCTAATGAGGGTAAATTCCGAAAAACCTCAATATGTATATTGGAACGATCCCAATGTTCTTGTTGAACGACTAAAGCGGTTGATGGAATCAAATCAAAGTGGAAAATATGATCATACAAATGAGATGGTCTCTATAATTGAAGAACTACGAGAGGCAGATATTATATATTAATCATATTTTATATTATATCAAATGTGTACATTGCGATTACGAAATAAATGCAATCTATGGTCTTCTGAATATCATTGTGTTTTATTTCATTTTTTTGTTTTGTTTTAATTAGTAATATGGTACAGTTATGTACACAAGTCAGCATTTATAATATCTTCGTAATAATTTAGGTATCGATAGCTCAACCCCTAGATGGCATTGTTTAAGTTTCTTTTCCTTCGAATTTTCAATTTGAGTGAGGTACACTAATATTTATTTGTTTGCTTTTTTAACTTTCATAAATTTGAAGCAAATGGTACGTTTGATAACTATCAAAATGTGTTCCTTGTATGAAGAGGATCGATCTTAAGTGAAGAGGGTTGAGTACGAAACTGTTGAATAAGATTAGGGAGCTCTTAAGTTATAATATGAAGCTGTTTAACTCTAAGAGAGAGCTGTTGAACCAAATTAGGGATAGGGTGAGCTATAATAAGAATTTGTTGAAGCGAAAAGCGAGCTGTGGCACGAAATAGTAACTGTGTATAGTGTTATCACATTTTCTCTAAACACAGGGACAAAATTTTAGATTAGAAGATGACAATTATACATAAACCATTGCATTCTCTTCCCCCAAAAAATATGCAACAAATATATTTGTTTGTTTATTATTTATTAATAATCATTTAAATTCAATTATTATTGGCATTTGTGATTTTCTCCAACCTTTTTAAAAGCTTAAGGATTCTGTTTCTGTCCGTTTTCAAACCATGTGTTATATAGAATTCCGCCTGAATTTCATCCGTTATTCTTAACAAATATTTGTCTGCTTCGATATCCTTCGACTCCCTTAATGTGCTTTCCTTGAAGATTTCAGGAAGTATATATTGAGAATCCATATTGTAACAGTTTGAAAGTATGTTTCTGACTAATAAAATTATTATAATATAGGTGTGCATTTATAGATCGAAAATTTTAATGAAGAGTGAGATTTATGTTTTTCATAATTTGTGTATTAAATTGCAGAGAAATGGGGTGACATTTAGATGTTGTGATGAAAAGCAACATAAGCATATTTTCAAATGTTATTTCAAGGTCAAGTTGAAGCATACTTTTGCTTCTATTTGATGTTCCAGCCGCATTTCATATCTTTAAAAAAGGTCCAATAATCCATAATAATAACAAAATTGGATATTGAGTAATACTGAATGAAAAATCAATGATTCCTTCTTTTGTTTTAATGTAAACATATAACAACATAAAGTTGATGGTCATACATAATAATGCCTCAACAATGATCATTGCTTCAATCGAATAGTCGCAGAACAATGCTTAAACAAAGCTAAAAGCTAATTCTATTCTTTCCCTGCATTCCCCCTTCAAATCCCTTAATCATAATGTAACCAGTGTTGCAGCATAATTCCAGACTTTCCTCATAACTGTAAAGAATAAAACATACACATGCACCCACATTTGTATATTCCAATAACCCGAATCTTAATTTGACTTCCAAAACAAACATATCTAAAAGATCTAACGAATTCATGTGGAGCATTAATGTCATACATTCTTCACAACTGCAAAGATCCACTTATATCCAAATCACCCCTACAATTCCATATTCAAGTCTTTGACGATTCCTAGTTTGACTTTTGAAATAAACAAATCGAAAAGAACATGAATTTCACAATATTGTGGAATTCATTAAGCATACATATGTTAAGCCAACTAAAAGTTCTTGTCGATTTCTTATTTGTAAAGATTGATTTCTTTTTTTCGCTATTCCCCTTTCCCCCTTCACTCTCCTAAAATAAGTCTATCGTCACTTTCCATACACAGACGTAAAGAAATCAAAGTCATAATCTAAACATATTCCTTTTCAAGGTCAATATCACCACAAACATACATACATCTATACATACATATAGGATTTAAAGAACCAGACGTGGTGTCGTCTTTAAAAAATTCAATAACCCAGCTTCATAACATTTAATCAAAACAAATTGAATATTTAGTAATATTGAACGTAGGTTTAATGCAAACATACACAGCATAAATTTAAAGGAAGCTCAATAACATACATACAAACGCTATGCCCCAACAATGGTCACCGATTTCTCATTTGTACACATTGGTTCCCCTTTCCCCCTTAACTCTCCCAATCATATTTGCATACATATCCAAATCCATTGCTAAGATCAATTTGAAGCAACCAAAAATTCAATCCACCCTTCAATTCAATATTAAAGATTTTGTCGCCTTCATCGAATAATAATAATAAACAAATCGATAAGATCGATCGAATTCATATTCAAACACACAGTAAATACTCAGTACACTTGTCCTCTGACTTAAAGTAAAGCAAAAGAACCAAACGACATACACACAAACATACAATAAAGCTATCGTGGCTGCTGATCCAATGCTAAGCAAAAGGAACCAAACGACATACACACAAACATACAATAAACACAATGCCTCAACAATGGTCAATGCTTCATAATTAGATCAATCAACAGACAGACGGACAAACGAGACCACCCACATTGATCATGGACACGATCCAGCATGCTTACGGACAGACGGACGGACAAACGAAGCCACCCACGTTGATAGTGGACATGCTTCCCCCAAGCATAAGGAATTCCAAGAATTTCCCACGGTCACCCCATCTCATGGTATGCTGTTTGTTTACTTTATAAATGAGTCTGCGACCCTTTTTACCCCATTTGTTTACTTAAGATATGTAATTTGATACTTTTAATTACTATATGACTTGTAATTTGAGATTTTTAATTGATTCTGAATCCTTCTCAATACTCTACTCGCGAATTATTTAAAAATCCCTTCGTCGATTTTTTTTGTCTTTGTTTTTTTTTTATTTTTCTCATCTATGATCATTATCAGAATCTGCAAAAACTTCCCAGGTATTAGCACCTTCCGTATAAAGTTGGTTCAGGTGCACCGTGATGTTAGACAGTAATTCCTTTAACTAACTGCTACATTGATATACGAGGGCGGTTCGGAAACTTCTTAGCCTATCAATGAAAGAGAATAGTTAGTTTTTCAAAAATATTTTTATTTTTCAATATAATCTCCTGAAACTTCAATACACTTAGTCCAACGCTTTTCTAGCAATTCTAATTTTTTTTAGATTTGGGAACAAGTAAAACTCACTGGGAGCTAAATCAGGAGAATAAGGTGGGTGGTCAAGCAACTCGTACTTTAATTCGTTGATTTTAGCCATTGTTAATACACTCTTGTGCGCTGGTGCGTTGTCTTGATGAAAAATTATTTTTTTGTGTTGTAAGCCAGGACGATTTTCTCGAATTTGTACATTTAATTGATCCAAAAGGTTGCAATAGTACTCTGAATTTATTGTTTTACCCTTTTGCAGGTAGTCAATCAATAAAATACCTTTGAAGTCCCAAAAAACCGTTGCCATAACCTTACCAGCCGATTGAATTGTTTTTGCCTTCTTTGGGGCACTTCCTCCAGCTTCAGTCCATTGTTTGGATTGTTCTTTTGTCTCTCGAGTATATTGGTGGATCCATGTCTCATCAACAGTTATGAAACGACGCTTAAAATCCATTTTATTTCGGTTAAAACGATCCAAACAAGCTTGAGAAATGTTCATTCTTATGCGTTTTTGATCAACTGTTAACAAATGCGGCACCCATCTTGCAGAAAGCTTTTTCATCTGTAGTTCTTCATGCAAAATTAAATGGACTCGATCATTTGAGATGCCCATTATATTAGCAATTTCACGCACTTTTATTCGTCGATCATTTAATACCATATCATGCACTTTGGCTACAATTTCTGTTGTTGTTGCTGTTTTTGGACGTCCACTACGTGGTTCATCTTCAATGCTTGTACGACCACGTTTAAATTCAGCAACCCAATTTTTTACTGTTGCATATGAAGAAGCACTTTCACCTAACACATTCATCATATCATTATGAATTGCTTGTCCCGATAAACCTTTTTTATGTAAATATTTAATGACAGCACGCATTTCTAATTTTTCCATTGTAAAAAAAAATTGCGGATGCGTCTTTTTTGAACACCTGTTTCTATATGAAGGAGTTGCTAGATCGAAACCAAATTTAACATGTGTTCATAACAGAGATGGAAGTTTCCAAAACACTTAACTTTTTTCTGTTTATACCGCGCTTTTTTGTGCTAGGCTAAGAAGTTTCCGAACTGCCCTCGTAATTTGCACCAAGTTTGAGTTTTCAAGTTAAGTTGTCCGAATATGCCCCCAAAATTTAAATTACTGATTAAAAAATTAATTTTGATATTTTCCCCCAAAGTTATGGTCAATTTTAAACGCTAAATACTATCCGATCATTATGAAAAATTATTGGCACTATTCTTGACCAAAACTATTACCTCGTGCAAACATTTTCAGTGTTGAACTATAACTGCGATTTCTCGTGATTAAGGTTACACTATCCACAAGTAAAACTGAGGGATCCCTGCATATACTAGGCTGTAACTCTGTTATCTGACCACTGTTGCACAAAATTTCACATTTGTTTGCGTTTCAGACAGTTTTAAATTGTTTAACTTTGAGGAGTTTTTATTTCCTTCTTTGTTTAGAGTGGTGACTTAAAGGCAAGTTCTCAAGTCCAAACAATACCTTACTGTGAAGTGTACTACCTGTAAAAATCAGTAGGAACTCCTCTTCACGCATACCAAGGAGGCCTAATTAGAATTGTTCTACCTATGTTGCAAAATTAAGAAGCAGAAAACAGACTTTCCACATGCAGGATCATACTAATAACCATAATAAAAATTTGCACTTAAGACCTTGCCTTTCAAAAATCTCATAATCTACAAAACATATCATAATACTCCTACCAATTTGTTGCTTTTTTTGTTTTTTGCATTCCATTTAATACCGTTTCAACGACATTCACTGAAGTACAGTAAAGATAACAACTTGGTAATGCCATTCATTTGAATGATTGTTTATACAGTGCGGGTGTGTATGTGAAGCACCATAAAGCCGCATTAAAGCATTAAAATGCAGTTACCATACATACATTTTTGTAATAATTTGTTGAGAGTTCCAACCTACCACACACCCATTACAGCAAGAGGATTAAAATGTTGTTACATTAGAGAAATTTACTTTAAGCTGACTTTAACTGCATACGAAATGTATTGGTTATATTCCGGAGGGTGGGAAGTGCTTGCTAACTAAGGATTTCACTAGGGAGAAATAAGTCTGAGGGCAAAAAGAAATAATGCACATACCTGAACTATTGCCATCAAAAAGGCAATAGAGTTACCGTAGAGAAAATTTAAGATTATAACAATCTGGTATGGATTGTACAGGAAAAAAAACACAGACGAGGATTGATGTTGACTGGCGGAGGAGCACTTTGTCTCATTGTGATCTTATCTGGTAGTTACATAACGTGTTACAATTGTGATCTTATCTGATGTTTATTATATTTTATTATTATTTATTTATTTATTAAATTTTCTTCTAGTTAGGTACTCAGTATGAGAAGGTAGTATTGATTAATAGTAATAAGTTAGTTTACAAGGGTAGTCGATACAAATATTTACATGGTTGCATTTAGTCAGTTAACTTTAAAATTCAATGAATCCATCACAACGGAAAATTGGAATATTTACAAACCCACAATGACAAAGATACAAAACTAAAAAAACTGTTACTATTGAAATGTAGATGGCTTAAAACTGCAATTATTAAAAGATGGATTGCTTCAGTCTCCCCCTCGGATGCTGAAAGCGTTACGATGAAGCATCAGAAATTACGGATTGCTGAACTTCTATTGTAACCTGCATCAGGATTGTTGATTCTGCTAAGGGTAGACTGCATCATGAACAATCGGTTGTTGCAACTGCTAACGTGCCAATAAGACTGTAGTAATTGTATGAAGATGGCGTTGGAGTAGTCATGTTGATGTCTGAAAAATTTAGAAGACTTTCTGCGGAACCTCCCCTGGAGTACAGGTGAATAACTAACGGCAGAGGTGGATCTATGCTTTGCCGCCCCCTGGAGTAAAACTGCATCGTACACTTACATTGTTGATAATTCGTCAACCATCTTCTTCTCAACATGGTTCATGGTTCTTTTTTCAGGAGTAAATGTGAATAACTGACAACAGATGTGGATGTATGATTTACCGCACCCTAGAGTAAAACTCATACATCGTACACGTATATTGTTGGTGATTCATCAAGCTTCTTTTCAACCGGTATTTTCTTCTGGTGGTCATCTTCTTTTGATACGAAAGCAGCATCTGGTTGTTTCAAGAATTACGCTGTGCTATTGATTTTCTTGTTGTAGTCCTCAGCTATTACTCACAGATTATAGTTGGTGTGGTCGTCATACATGGTCACGAGTTGGGCGCCATTATAACAATCTGGTATGGATTGTACAGGAAAAACACAGACAAGGATTGATGTTGACTGCCGGAGGAGCACTTTGTCTCATTGTGATCGTATCTAGTAGTTACATATCGTGTTAGAATGGAGATTACCCCTTGTGATCTTATTTGATGGTTATGTAACGCTTTAGATTGTAGATCATAAACTGAGAGACTTTATTAAATTTTCTTCTAGTTAGGTACTCAGTATGAGTAGCGACTAATACGTCTAGTACAGAGTTATGTAATTTAGTGGTGATTAATAATAATGAGTTGGTTTACAAGAGTAGTAGATTAAAATATTTACATGGTTGTATTTAGTCAGTTAACTTTAAAATTCAACTAATCAATCACAATGGGAAATTGGAATATTTGCAAACCCACAATGACAAAGATACAAAACTAAAAAACTGTTACTGTTAAAATGTAGATGGCTTAAAACTGTAATTATTAAAAGATGGATTGCTTCAGTCTCCCCCTCGGATGCTGAAAGCGTCTTCTATTGTAACCTTCGTTACTTCTATTGTAACCTGCATCAGGATTGTTGAATCTGCTAAGGGTAGACTGCATCATGAACAATCGGTTGTTGCAACTGCTAATGTACTAATAAGACTGTAGTAATTGTATGAAGATGGCGTTGGAGTAGTCATGTTGATGTCTGAACAATTCAGAAGACTTTCGCGGAACCTCCCCTGGAGTAAAGGTGAATAACTAACGGCATGAGTAAAAGTGCATCGTACACGTACATTGTTGGTAATTCGTCAAACTTCTTCTTCTCAACATGGTTCATGGTCCATTTTGTAGGAGTAAATGCATGGTGGAATAATAAGGTGTAACGCCAAAAACAGCTGATCTTCATAACTGTTGTCAAAATGCGTTATTGTGAATAAAATCACATACAGAATGTGAACAAGCAATTCACAGTAATGCATTATTGTGCGCAAATTTGTTGGGCGCCATTATAACAATCAATTGTACAGGAAAAACACAGACGAGGATTAATGTTGACTGCCGGAGGAACACTTTGTCACATTGTAATCTTATCAGGTAATTACATAACGTGTTAGAATGGAGATCATCCCTTGTGATATTATCTGATGGTTATGTAACGCGTTAGAGTGTAGATCACAAACTGAGCGACTTTATTAAATGTTCTTCTAGTTAGGTACTCAGTATGAGAAGCGACTAATACGTCTAGCACAGAATTATGTAATTTAGTATTGATTACAAATAATGAGTTGGTTTACAAGAGTAGTAGATAAAAATATTTATATGGTTGCATTTAGTCAGTTAACTTTAAAATTCAACGAATCAATCACAATGGGAAATTGGAATATTTACAAACCCACAATGACAAAGATACAAAACTAAAAAACTGTTACTATTAAAATGTAGATGGCTCAAAAATGTAATTATTAAAAGATGGATTGCTTCAGTCTCCCCCTCGGATGCTGAAAGCGTCCCGATGAAGCATCAGAAATTACGGATTGCTGAACTTCTATTGTAACCTGCATCAGGATTGTTGAATCTGCTAAGGGTAGATTGCATCATGAACAATCGGTTGTTGCAACTGCTAATGTTCCAATAAGACTGTAGTAGTTGAATAAAGATGGCGTTGGAGTAGTCATGTTGAACAATTTAGAAGACTTTCTGCGGAAACTCACCCTGGAGTAATGGTGAATAACTAACGGCAGAGGGGGATGTATGCTTTGCCTCCCCCCGGAGTAAAACTCATACATCGTACATGTGCATTGTTGGTGATTCATCAAGCTTCTTTTCAACCGGTATTTTCTTCTGGTGGTCATCTTCTTTTGATACAAAAGCAGCATCTGGTTGTTTCAAGAATTACGCTGTGCTATTGATTTTCTTGTTGTAGTCCTTAGCTATTACTTACAGATTATAGTTGGTGTGGTCGTCATACATGGTCACGAGTTGGGCGCCATTATAACAATCTGGTATGGATTGTACAGGAAAAACACAGACGAGGATTGATGTTGACTGCCGGAGGAGCACTTTGTCTCATTGTGATCTTATCTGGTAGTTACTTAACGTGTTAGAATGGAGATCACCCCTTGTGATCTTATCTGAAGGTTATGTAACGCGTTACATTGTAGATCACAAACTGAGCGATACGTCTAGTAGAGAGTTATGTAATTTAGTAGTGATTAATAATAATGAGTTGGTTTACAAGAGTAGTAGATTAAAATATTTACATGGTTGCATTTAGTCAGTTAACTTCAAAATTCAATGAATCAATCATAACTTGAATAAATATTTTCATGTTGATGTCTGAAAAATTTAGAAGACTTTCTGCGGAACCTCCCCTGGAGTACAGGTGAATAACTAACGGCAGAGGTGGATCTATGCTTTGCCGCCCCCTGGAGTAAAACTGCATCGTACACTTACATTGTTGATAATTCGTCAACCATCTTCTTCTCAACATGGTTCATGGTTCTTTTTTTAGGAGTAAATGTGAATAACTGACAACAGATGTGGATGTATGATTTACCGCACCCTAGAGTAAAACTCATACATCGTACACGTATATTGTTGGTGATTCATCAAGCTTCTTTTCAACCGGTATTTTCTTCTGGTGGTCATCTTCTTTTGATACGAAAGCAGCATCTGGTTGTTTCAAGAATTACGCTGTGCTATTGATTTTCTTGTTGTAGTCCTCAGCTATTACTCACAGATTATAGTTGGTGTGGTCGTCATACATGGTCACGAGTTGGGCGCCATTATAACAATCTTGTATGGATTGTACAGGAAAAACACAGACAAGGATTGATGTTGACTGCCGGAGGAGCACTTTGTCTCATTGTGATCGTATCTAGTAGTTACATATCGTGTTAGAATGGAGATTACCCCTTGTGATCTTATTTGATGGTTATGTAACGCTTTAGATTGTAGATCATAAACTGAGAGACTTTATTAAATTTTCTTCTAGTTAGGTACTCAGTATGAGTAGCGACTAATACGTCTAGTACAGAGTTATGTAATTTAGTGGTGATTAATAATAATGAGTTGGTTTACAAGAGTAGTAGATTAAAATATTTACATGGTTGTATTTAGTCAGTTAACTTTAAAATTCAACTAATCAATCACAATGGGAAATTGGAATATTTGCAAACCCACAATGACAAAGATACAAAACTAAAAAACTGTTACTATTAAAATGTAGATGGCTTAAAACTGTAATTATTAAAAGATGGATTGCTTCAGTCTCCCCCTCGGATGCTGAAAGCGTCTTCTATTGTAACCTTCGTTACTTCTATTGTAACCTGCATCAGGATTGTTGAATCTGCTAAGGGTAGACTGCATCATGAACAATCGGTTGTTGCAACTGCTAATGTACTAATAAGACTGTAGTAATTGTATGAAGATGGCGTTGGAGTAGTCATGTTGATGTCTGAACAATTGAGAAGACTTTCGCGGAACCTCCCCTGGAGTAAAGGTGAATAACTAACGGCATGAGTAAAAGTGCATCGTACACGTACATTGTTGGTAATTCGTCAAACTTCTTCTTCTCAACATGGTTCATGGTCCATTTTGTAGGAGTAAATGCATGGTGGAATAATAAGGTGTAACGCCAAAAACAGCTGATCTTCATAACTGTTGTCAAAATGCGTTATTGTGAATAAAATCACATACAGAATGTGAACAAGCAATTCACAGTAATGCATTATTGTGCGCAAATTTGTTGGGCGCCATTATAAATATCAATTGTACAGGAAAAACACAGACGAGGATTAATGTTGACTGCCGGAGGAACACTTTGTCACATTGTAATCTTATCAGGTAATTACATAACGTGTTAGAATGGAGATCATCCCTTGTGATATTATCTGATGGTTATGTAACGCGTTAGAGTGTAGATCACAAACTGAGCGACTTTATTAAATGTTCTTCTAGTTAGGTACTCAGTATGAGAAGCGACTAATACGTCTAGCACAGAGTTATGTAATTTAGTATTGATTACAAATAATGAGTTGGTTTACAAGAGTAGTAGATAAAAATATTTATATGGTTGCATTTAGTCAGTTAACTTTAAAATTCAACGAATCAATCACAATGGGAAATTGGAATATTTACAAACCCACAATGACAAAGATACAAAACTAAAAAACTGTTACTATTAAAATGTAGATGGCTCAAAAATGTAATTATTAAAAGATGGATTGCTTCAGTCTCCCCCTCGGATGCTGAAAGCGTCCCGATGAAGCATCAGAAATTACGGATTGCTGAACTTCTATTGTAACCTGCATCAGGATTGTTGAATCTGCTAAGGGTAGATTGCATCATGAACAATCGGTTGTTGCAACTGCTAATGTTCCAATAAGACTGTAGTAGTTGAATAAAGATGGCGTTGGAGTAGTCATGTTGAACAATTTAGAAGACTTTCTGCGGAAACTCACCCTGGAGTAAAGGTGAATAACTAACGGCAGAGGGGGATGTATGCTTTGCCTCCCCCCGGAGTAAAACTCATACATCGTACATGTGCATTGTTGGTGATTCATCAAGCTTCTTTTCAACCGGTATTTTCTTCTGGTGGTCATCTTCTTTTGATACAAAAGCAGCATCTGGTTGTTTCAAGAATTACGCTGTGCTATTGATTTTCTTGTTGTAGTCCTTAGCTATTACTTACAGATTATAGTTGGTGTGGTCGTCATACATGGTCACGAGTTGGGCGCCATTATAACAATCTGGTATGGATTGTACAGGAAAAACACAGACGAGGATTGATGTTGACTGCCGGAGGAGCACTTTGTCTCATTGTGATCTTATCTGGTAGTTACTTAACGTGTTAGAATGGAGATCACCCCTTGTGATCTTATCTGAAGGTTATGTAACGCGTTACATTGTAGATCACAAACTGAGCGATACGTCTAGTAGAGAGTTATGTAATTTAGTAGTGATTAATAATAATGAGTTGGTTTACAAGAGTAGTAGATTAAAATATTTACATGGTTGCATTTAGTCAGTTAACTTCAAAATTCAATGAATCAATCATAACTTGAATAAATATTTTAGGGGAAGGCAGTTTAACACACATTTATCGGGAGAAACAATGCCACTTTTAGGGATAATCCAAGGCTCACCATAGTTCAAGATTTTATATAAAGGTCAAGTCCCCACGGCGATAGAACCGCGACTACTTAAAAAATATTTCAATAAAAATTATTATGCATTTCGAGAACAGACACGAAGGCATTGAATTAAAAATTCATTTAACAGACACGAGGACATTTTAATAGATGTTTCAGGGTCAGGAAAAAAGTTATTTACTTGAAGTCAATAGTCGTTGACTTGAAGTCAATAGTCATTGAGTACAAGTCCTTGGTTATATCTTAAAGTGAACAGTCAGTGAGTCAATAGTCCTTGACTTGAAATTTGTAGTCATTCACTTGAAGTCAACTTTGACCTGAAGTTTGTATGAATTGTTCTGAAACCAACAGTTGAAATGTTTGTATTCAGGTTGATTATCTTTGACCAGAAGTTAATAGTCATTGAGATAATGGCAATGTTCATAGACTTGAAATCAATTGAAATTGACATTGACTTGAATTCACGATCCATAAGTCATTAACATGAAGTCAATACTCATTGACCTGGAGTTAATATGAAGTCAACATTTATTTACTCAATAGTCATTGACTTGAAGTCAATAGTCATTGAGTAGAAGTCACTAGTCATACATTTGAAGTCAACAGTCATTGAGTCAATAGTCTTTGATGTGAAGTTTGTAGTCAAATAAACTTTGAACTGAAGTTAATAGCAGTTGTTCTAAAATCAATAGTTGAAATGTTTGTTTTCAGGTCGATTGACATTGACCAGAAGTCAATATTAATTGATTTGAAGTCAATAATAATTGACTAGAAGTCAATATTAATTGACTTGAAGTCAATAATAATTGACTAGAAGTCAATAGTAATTGACTTGAAGTCAATAATAATTGACTAAAAGTCAATATTAATTGTCTTGAAGTCAATAGTAATTGACTAGAAGTCAATAGTAATTGACTAGAAGTCAATAGTAATTGACTTGAAGTCAAAAGTAATTGACTTGAATTGACATAAGTCATTAACATGAAGTCAATTCTCATTGACCTGGAGTCACTATGAAGTCAACACTTATTTACTCAATAGTTATTGATTTGAGGTCAATAGTCATGAGTAGAAGTCACTAGTCATACACTTGAAATCAACAGTCAGTGAGTCAATAGTCATTGACTTGAAGTTTGTAGTCATTGAATTGAAGTCAACTTTGACCTCAAGTTAATAGCAATTGTTCTGAAATCAATAGTTAAAATTTGTGTTTTCATGTTGATTGTCATTGACCAGAAGTTAATAGTCATTGAGTTAACGGCAATATTTATAGGCTTGAAGTCTATATTAATTAACTTGAAGTCAATAGTAATTGACTTGAAGTCAATAGTAGTTGACTTGAAGTCAATAGTAGTTGACTTGAAGTCAATAGTAGTTGACTTGAAGTCAATAGTAGTTGACTTGAAGTCAATAGTAATTGACTGGAATTGACATAAGTCATTAACATGAAGTCAATACTCATTGACCTGGAGCCAATATGAAGTCAACACTTATTTACTCAATAGTTATTGATTTGAAGTCAATAGTCATGAGTAGAAGTCACTAGAGTCGTAGACTTGAAGTCAACATTCATTAACTTCAAGTCAATAGTAATTGGCTTTCATTGATTTGCAGTCAATAAAAATTGACTTGAATTCACTACTCATTAGTCATTAACATGAAGTCAATACTCATTGACCTGGACTTAATATGAATTCAGATTTATTTATTTAGTCGTTACGTTGAAGTCAACATTCATTGACCTAAAGTCAATATGAAGTCAATACTTGTTCACTCAATAGTCATTGACTTGAAATCAATGATTCTTGACTGGAAGTCAAAAGACACTGTCTTGGAGTCAGCACCAATTGACCTGAAATTAGTAGTCATTGACTCCAAATTAAAAACCATTGAGTTGAGTAAAAATTTTACCCGCCTGAACTTTCGTCCAAGTTTACATATTGTTTTCATCATTGTTCTATTTTTCTAGCTTGTTACCGCCATTGTTATCCGCTTAGCATTGCAAATTATTATCGCAAATTGTTTTCATTGACTACTGGAATAAGTCATCCTGGTTGTCTCTTTAACTGTCAATTAAATCAAATAAAAACTGAGTTATGATGACACATACATTTGCAGACATGACCGTGTGTACCGTGAGGACATAAATAATGATTAGTTGAAAATGTGGTTTCCTTTCAACAGGACAGTATTCTTTTTCATGAAATTTTTGTATTTTTTATCTTGTAATTGAGACTTCTCAATTCTTGCGTGGAAGAGAGTTATTCGGAATTTTTCCCTCTACTTGATACTTGTGGCAGTTTTTCGTCGAAAAAATAAGATATTCCATAACTTCAATGCATTTCATAAATGTATATCCTTTGTTCGCATATCATTAAAATAATACACTTGTTTTTTCTCCTCTTTATTTAAATGTGAGCAGTACGGCCACAGCGAGGTATTATTATGTCAGTTATTTCCATATTTGCGGAGCGGGAAAAGAAAAAGTGAAAAGGAAAAAGATTATCAATGTTATTTTAATGAATTGTTGCCTCCGCAGATAATAGGGTCCGTTATGTGTGTGTTCGCTTGTTTGCTCTTAAAAAAGCGGGAAATTAAGTTCTTTTTCGCAGAAAGACATCAAATTTGGTTAGTACTTTAATAAGGACACTCCCTACCCTTTCACTTTTTCATCGCATGTGAGAGGAGCCACCATTTGGCCCAGCTGTAAATAATTCCTGATGGTAGAGATGGTGAAGAAAAAACTTGTTGCTAATTAACTGATGTTGATGCTGCCGCCATCACCATGACTGGTTAAAGGGAACTTCATTTTCTGCTGAATGAATTTATTTACGCGATTATGCCAGAAGGGGAAAATTGTAATGTGATATAAGCCTTAATGAGGTGTCCATGGATGCGTGTGAGTGTTTATTAGCAATGAATAAGGTAGCAATTAAATAAGTGGTGTGAGGTGTAAAAAAGTTAAATTTTGTTGGTTTGATTTAATCCCATTTTTTAGGTCGTTTTGGCTAATTAGAGGTGTGAGACTTAAAAATGCTTATTTAAGGAATTTAAATTTGGATGGTTTTTGACTCCTATCCAATGAATATTAACCTCGGGACTATGACTTTGATAAAATGGTACAGATGTATAGCCACTTTTTGCCATTGCTACTTCTAATTGATTTATAATAAAGAATTATCTCTGCTCATAGAAATCCAATTTATCTTTTAAAAATTATCTTCTTATTAAAACCAATAGCATTTTTATCTACTACACACCTTTCCGCCTTTTACAAAAAAATACACACAACTCCACTAAATGTTATTGTTATTTCCCCATTTCGTTAACATTACAGACATATTTTCAATTACAGCCAAAGCACATTAGCCGTATTTGCTTACAACTACAATTCGGCGTTTGCCAAATACAAAATGGAATAGCATTCATTTATTTGCACAACACAAACAACAACAGGATTTTGGGTGTTTGGATGTGTGCTACAGTAGCTCTGTGGCCGTGTACTTTCTGAGTGAGTGTATATTAAATGTAACTGGATTTAATCCGAGGGCAATGTTTGTCTTGTAAATTTATGAACTTGTAAGGATAACGTTTTCTGTCATATTTGCTTTGTTCTTTGCTTGCTTACATACATATATCCTACATTTGTTGCTTGTGTTCCCTTACGACAATCATCATGACAAGAACAGCAAGCAACAACAACAAAAGTTGTTACAAGAAGAGCAGTAGAAAATGATTTTACAGAGAATTATCATTCCCAGAGTTTTCTTGTAAAATATATTTACGAATTTGCGATTTTCATTTAGATTCTATGGTATAATGGTATAAACATATATGCAAGCAAATACAAACAGACACCCATACATAGCCACTCACTCGTATTTAAAGGGAATTATAATAACAATAATATTTATGATAACATTTCACAAATTATAAGTGACATACATTTGGGGTTGCCTAAAGAAAATTACACGATTATGTATTTATAAAAATCATTTGAAAAGAGGTAAGAAAAGGGAATGATAAGACATGACAATAACAAAAAATTGCAATATGTTATTTACTGAAAGTCAATAGGTTGTTGAATTGAAATCAATAGGTTATTGATTTGATGTCAATAAGTTATTCACTTCAAGTTCATAATTTATTGACTTGAAGTCAATAGTTTGTGGACTTGAAGTCAACATGTTATTGACTTGAGGCCAATAGGTGGTTGACGTGAAGTCAATAGGTTGTTGACGTGATGTCAATAAATACAGTAAATAATTCATTGGCTTAACAGCTTATCGACAAGAAATCAATAGGTTATCAATAATAAAGACTACATCCAGACTTAAATCCATTACGTTATTGACTTGAAGTCGATAGGTATTATCTTGAAGTTAATAGGTTATTGACTTGAAGTCTTTATGTTATTAACTAGAAGCCAATAGGTTATGGATAAGAACTCCATGAGGCACTGACTTGAAGTCAATTGGTTGTTGACTTGAAGTCATTAGGCTGTTGACTTGAAGTCAATGCTTTATTGACTTGAAGTCATTAGGCTGTTGACTTGAAGTCAATGGTTTATTGAATTGAAGTCAATGGCTTATTGACTTGATGTCAATAGTATATTGACATAAAGAAAATAGGGCATTGACTTGTAGTCAATGGGTTATAGACTTGAAATAATTTTTTTATTGACTTAAAGTCAATATCATATTAACTTGAAGTCAACAGGTTATTGACTTGAAGTCAATAGGTTATTGACTTGAAGTCAATAGGTTATTGGCTTGAAGTCAATAGGGTATTGACTTGAAGTCAATAGGGTATTGACTTTAAGTTATAAGGTTATTGACTTGAAGTCAATAGGTTATTGACTTGATATCAATAAGTTATTGCCTTGAAGTTAATAGGTTATTGACTTGAAGTCAGTAGCTCATTGACTTGAAGTCATTATTGTGTTGAATTGAAATTCATAGGGAACTGATTTGAATGCAACAGTTTATTGACTTGAAATCAATATGTACTGACTTGATGTCAATAGTTTATGGACTTGAAGTCAATAGGTAATTGGCATGAGGTCAAAAGTTAATTGATTTTAAATCAATAGCTCATTGACTTGAAGTTAATATTTTATTGCTTTAAACCCAGAAGGTTATTGACTTTAAGTCAATAGTCTATTGACATGAAGTCAATAGTCTATTGAACTGAAAACAATAGCTTATAAACTTGAAGGCAATAGTTTGTTGACTTTATGTCAATAGTTTTTTAACTTAAAGACTATGTGGTTTTGCCTTGAAGTGAATAGGGTATTGACTTAATGTTAATATGTTATTGATTTGAAGTGAATAGGTTATTGACTTGAAGTCAATAGGTTATTGACTTGAAGTCAATAGGTTATTGACTTGAAGTCAATAGGTTATTGACTTGAAGTCAATAGGTTATTGTGGTTTTGACTTGAAGTGAATAGGGTATTGACTTAATGTTAATATGTTATTGATTTGAAGTCAATAGGTTATTGACTTGAAGTCAATAGTTTATTGACTTGAAGTCAATAGGTTATTGACTTGAAGTCAATAGTTTATTGACTTGAAGTCAATATGTTATTGACTTGAAGTCAATAGGTTATTGACTTGAAGTCAATAGGTTATTGACTTGAAGTCAATAGGTTATTGACTTGAAGTCAATAGAGAATTGATTTGGAATCAATAGGGAATTGACTTGAAGTCAATAATGAATTGACTTAAAGTCAAAAGGGAATTGATTTGAAGTCAGTATTGATTTATAGTTAATAAGTTACTGATTTGAATTCTATAATTTACTTACTTACTTAGCTGGCCCATTTCAGAACATTTGTTGCATAGACCGAGCTAAGAAAAGATCTCCAATTCTCTCTGATTCGTGTTTTGTTTGCGCCATCTATTCTTTGGCCTGCCAATTCTGCGTGCACCGTCATGTGGCTCGAATTTATAAGCCTTTTTAGCGGGTTTATCATCGCTCATTCTTATTATATGGCCTAGCCAACTCAATCGCTGCATCTCGATACGTTTAACCATATTGATGTCGTTGTATAGCAGATACAGCTCGTGGTTCATACGACGTCGATATTCACCGTCAACGCAGATGGGTCCGTAGATCTTTCGAAGAATTTTTTTCTCAAACACGCCAAGCACTGCCTTGCCTGCTTGCGCAAGTACCCAGGCTTCGGAACCATACATCAGCACGGGTAGTATCAGTGTTTTGTAAAGCGTTATTTTTGTTTGACGAGTTGTGGCTTTGTTTTTAAAGTGCTTACTTAAGGCAAAGTAGCATCTGTTGTCCAATATAATTCTTCATTTTATTTCACAACTGATGTCGCTGGTTGTGTTTACGGCGGTGCCGAGGTATACGAAGTATTTTACTATCATAAAAATTTTAGGAACCAACTTCAAAAGTTGGTCCGAGCTCAATGGACGCATTGCGCTTCGACCTCCTTAGACCTTCATAAAGGTATCGTTTACTTCTTTTACTGATCGTCCCATGATGTCTATATCATCAGCATAAGCATGTAACATGTGGCTATTGGTGTAGATT